>NW_016803479.1:1366665-1377986 GCF_001698545.2 Rhinopithecus bieti | reverse complement strand
TGAGATGGAGTCTCGCTCTGTCACCCAGGCTGGAGTGCAGTGGCCGGATCTCAGCTCACTGCAAGCTCCGCCTCCTGGGTTCATGCTATTCTCCTGCCTCAGCCTCCCGAGTAGCGGGGACTACAGGTGCCCGCCACCTCGCCCGGCTAGTTTTTTGTATTTTTTAGTAGAGACAGGGTTTCACCAGGTTAGCCAGGATGGTCTCGATCTCCTGACCTCGTGATCCACCCGTCTCAGCCTCCCAAAGTGCTGGGATTACAGGCTTGAGCCACCACGCCCGGCCCTGCTTGTACATTTGTTTAAGTCCCTTATAGATTCTGGATTTAGACCTTTGTCAGATGTGTAGATTTGAATATTTTCTTCCAGTCTGTGGGCTGTCTGTTTACTCTGTTCGTAGTTTCTTTTCTGGTGCAGAAACTCTTTATTTTAATTAGGTCCCACTTGTCAATTTTGATTTTGTTGCAATTGCTTTTGAGGACCTAGTTATAAATTCTTTCCCAAGGTCCATGTCCAGGATGGTGTTTCCTTCTTATACTTTGAGGTCTTACATTTAAATCTTAATCCATCTTGTACTTTTTTTATATATATGGTGAAAGGTAGGGGTTTATTTTTAATCTTCTGCATATGGCTAACCAGCTATCCCAGTACTCTTCATTGAATAAGGAGTCCATTCAATGGGAGTAACCATTGTTTAGCTCCCACTTATAAGTGAGAACATTTGATACTTGATTTTCTGTTCTGGCATGAATCCACTTAGGATAATGCCATGATTTCATTAGTTTTTATGGCTGTCTACTGTAGCATGATTTCATTAGTTGTTATAGCTGTATAGTATTCTATGGTGTATGTGCATATAAGGGCATTATTTCACTAGTTTTTATGGCTGTATAGTATTCTATGGTGTGTATACGCCACATTTTCTTTATCCATTGCTTATTTTTGCCGACTTTCTTAAAGATCAGATGGCTGTAGGTGTGCAGCTTTATTTCTGGGTTCTGTATTCTGATTTATGTATTGATTTATGTATCTGTTTTTGTATCAGTACCATGCTGTTTTCGTTACTATAGTCTTATACTATAGCTTGAAGTCAGGTAATGTGATGACTCTGGCTTTGTTCTTTTAGCTTAAGACAGCTACTTGGGATCTTTTTCAGTTCCACATGAATTTTATAATAGTTTTTTTCTAGTTATGTGAAAAATGAATTTAGTAGTTTGATAGGAATCATATTGAATCTGTAGATTGTTTTGGGCAGTATGACCATGTTATATTGGTTCTTCCAATCCATCAGCATGGAATGTTTTTCCATTTGTTTGTGTCATTTATAATGTCTTTGAGCAAGGTTTTGTAGATTTCCTTGTAGAGAACCTTTACCTTTTTGGTTTAAATGTATTCCTAGGTTTTTTGTTCATTCGTTTGTTTGTTTGTTTGTTTGTTTGTTTGTTTTGAGGTTATTATAAATGAGATTGTGTTCTTGATTGGGCTCTCAGCTTGAAAATACTGGTATATAAAATGCTACTGATTTTGTACACTAATTTTGTATCATGAAACTTTATTGAAGTTTATTAGTTCCAGGAACTTTTTGATGCAGTCTGTAGGGTTTTTTAGGTATAGACGCACATTATCAGCAAAGAGAGATAGTTTGACTTCCTCTCTTGGATGCCTTTTATTTTTTTCTCTTGCCTGATTGCTCTGGTTAGCACTTCCAGTACTATCTTGAATATGAGTGATGAGATTGGGCATCCTCGTCTTGCTGTGGCTTTCAAGCGGAATACTTCCAGTTTTTGCCTGCACATTTGTTATAATGCCACCTTTGTCTTTTCTGATTATGGTTATTTGGATTATCTCTCTTTTTTTCTTTGTTAATCTAGCTAGTGGTCAACCTTTCTTTGATGCTTTGTATGGATTATTGAGTCTCAGTTTCAATCAGTTCTGCTCTGATTTTAGTTACTTACTTTCTCCTGATAGATTTGTGGTTAGTGTTTTCTTATTTTTCTGTTTCCTTTAGGGGTCATGTTAAATTGTTAATTTAAAGTCTTTCTAACTTTTTGGCATGGGCATTAACATTATTATAATCTTTCCTCTTAACATTGCTCTGGGTGCATCACAGTGATTTTCATATGTGGTGTATGTTTTTATTTCTTTCAAAGAATTTCTTTGATTTCTGCCTTCATTTTGTTGTTTACCCAAAAGTCACTCAGAAGCAAATTGTTTAATTTCTATATAATTGTGTGGTTTTGAGAGATATTATTGATATTGATTTACATTTTTATTCCACCATGACCCAAGAATATGGTTGGTATAGTTTTGATTTTTTAAAAATTTATTGAGAATTGTTTTATAGCTGAGCATGTGATCAATCCTGGAGCCAATTCTTTGTGCAGATAAGAATGATGTATATTCTGCTGTTGATGGGTGGAGTATTCTGTAGTTGTCTATTACATCCAATTGGTGAAGTGTCAAATTTATGTTCAGAATTTATTTGTTAGTTTTCTGCCTTGATGATCTGATTAACGCTCTCAGTAGGGTGTTGAAATCCCCCACTATTATTGTGTGGCTGTCTAACTCTTTTTGTAGGTCTAGAAATACTTGTTTTATGCATCTGGGTGCTCCAAAGTTGGGTGTGTGCATATTTAGGATAGTTAAGTCTTCTTGTTGAATTGAATTCTTTATCATTATGTAATGCTCTTCTTTGTCCTTTATTATTGGTTTAAAGTCTGTTTTATATGATACAAAAATAGTTATCCCTGCTCTCTTTTGTGTTCTATTTGCATTATAGATCTTTCTTAAACCTCTTTGAGCCAATGGATGTTGTTACACATGAGATGGGTCTCTTGAAGCCAGCAGACAGCTGGGTCTTGTTTTTTGTTTGTTTGTTTGTTTGTTTGTTTCTCTCCCAACTTGCCACTGCTTGCCTTTTAATTGGACTGTCTAGACCATTTATACTCAAGGTTAATATTGATCCATGAGGTTTATATCATATCATTAAGTTGTTAGCTGGTTGCTTATTGTCTGTTATGTGGTTGCTTAATAAGGTCTGTGGGCAAGGTACTTAAGTATGTTTTTGTGGTAGCAGATATCATTCTTTTATTTCCATGTTTAGAACCCCCTTAAAGATATCTTGCAAGATTGATCTAGTGGTAATGAATTTTTTTAGCACTTGCTTTTCTGCAAAATATTGTATTTCTCTTTTGCTTATGAAACTTACTTTGGCGGGATATGAAATTCTTAGTTGAAACTTATTTTCTTTAATAATGCTGAAAATAGGCCACCAATCTCCCCTGTGTTGTACGGTTTCTGCTAAGAAGTCCACTGTTAGTTTGAGGGAGTTCCTTTTGTATGTTATCTGGCCTTTTTCTCTAGCATCCTTTAAGAATTTTTTTTTTAACATTAACTTTGGACAGTCTGGTGACTACATGCCTTGGTGATGTTTGTTTTGCAGAGTATCTCACAAGTGTTCTCTGTATTTCTCATATCTGTTTATACACCTCTCTGGCACGATCAGGTACATTTTGTTGAATTATTCCCTCAAATACTATTTGTAAGTTATTTTTCTCTGTCTCCCTCAGGAATGCCAATTATTTATATAGGTTTGGTCGCTTTACATAATCCCATATTTCTTGAAAATCTTTTGATTTATTAATTTTCTTTCTTTATTTTTGTTTGACTGGGTTAGTTAGAAAGACTAGCCTTCAAGCTCTGATTTTTTTTTTTTTTTTTAATTATGTTTGGTCCAGTCCATTGATAAATCTCTGCACAGGATGGGTGGGCTGGCTCCAGCTGCTGTTCCAGACAGGAAGGTGATCTGAATGCCTGGATAACTACCTGGGCATGGAGCAGAGAGGGCCCCTTTGAACCAACACCTCTGCAAAGGAGGGGTTGGGTGACTCAGATTACAGAACTAGGCAACAAGCAGTTGTTCTGAAGGACTGGAGATCTGCCTGACTGGGAAGCAGAGAGGGACCCAGTGCACCCAAATCTCTGCACAGGAAAGGTGGGACAGTTCAGGCTGCTGATCCAAGTGAATGGGTGTTCCACATGTCTGGAGATCTGCCTAGGCAAAAAGTGGAGATGGTCTCACTGTTCCATGATTTATGTCCAGAAATGGTGGTGTGGCTCAGGCTGCTGAACAAGGCAAGTGGGTGTTCCAAGTGTCTGGAGAATTTGCTTAGACATGAAACAGAGAGAACTCCTTGCACAGGATCTCTGCACAGGAATGGTGTGAGTATTCTGGTTGCTAGTACCTGCACTGTGATTTCAGGGAAGCCAGCTGGGGCACGAAGAAGTGACACAGGCAGACCAGTTCCAAGCTGCCAAACTGGCCCTGGCTGCAACTCCCATCATATAGGAGATACTGTAACTGTAGCAGCTCTTCTCCTGCCCCAGGCCAATGACAGGGGAAATTACAATTCCAGCTCCTGCTGAGGTGCTGAGGCACCTTCCATAGTTCTGGCTGTGGAGGCCTCTATTCTTCTCCAGAGCAGGTGCTCCAATCTCTGCACAAAGACTAAAATTTCCGTGCTGTCATGCTGCAGACCAGAGAATGGCTAATTTTGTATGAGCCTGGATTAAAAATGGCATCCTTGGCCAGGTGCGGTGGCTCATGCCTGTAATCTGAGGTCAGGAGATCAAGGACCACCCACCCTGACTAACATGGTGAAAGCCCGTGTCCATTAAAAAAAAAATACAAAAAATTAGCCGGGCGTGGTGGTGGGCGCCTGTTGTCCCAGCTACCAAGGAGGCTGAGGCAGGAGAATGGTGTGAACGCAGGAGGCAGAGCTTGCAGTGAGCCAAGATAATGCCACTGCACTCCAGGCTGGGCAACAGAGCAAGACTCTGTGTCAAAAAACAAAACAAAACAAAACAAAAAAAAACCCAAAAAAATTGCCTCCTTCTGTCTGTCCCAGTTCTGGGAAAATACCTGCAGCTTTTCCTGTTGTCTTTTGCTCACTGCATCTCCAAACTTCTCCATGTTAGCTCTAGGGCTTGGGAAAAACAAAGTGCTCTCCCTCAGTTTGGTTTGCTCTAATCCCCAGTGGAAAGGTAAGTCACAGAGGGAGGCTCTCTGTCTCTCTCATGTACTGGGATTTTACTCACTTTTATCAGCAGGGTGCCATCACGGGAGCTATTTACCTGCCTTTTCTCTTTGAGACCTAGAATATCATTCATTGTTGTAGTGGATTCCCGTTTTCTTCATTGTATTAAAGCGAGTAGAGTTGATCTTTATGCACTATGTAGCTATTTCTAAGTGGCTGAGGCATGCTAAAAACCTCTAATCTGCCATCTTGGAAAACAAAACCCAATAATGATATCTAACATGAGTAGAAAGTCAATTTTTCAGTGGCTAATTAATCATTTTCAAATCTATCATGAACTGCAACCACTTTGTTCTCCCATAAACTAAGAAAATCAGCCAGATGTAACTTTAGTTGTACTAATTCCTTGATTTTATTTGTATGATGTAATGCTGAAGTTTTCAGGAAAAAAAATAAAATAAAATAAAATAAATGAATGTGATACCTAGCCTGCACTTGAAATGAATGTTAATGAAGATGATTATATAATGCACACTTCCCATTTCAGAGGATCGGTGGTTTAACAAAGCCCATCTAAAACATAAAAGATATAAAGTTGTAGATTTATCTATTCTCCATATTCTTATATTGCCATCACAAATTTTGTTCTATTTATTTTGTTCTTTTCATTCATATTTGCAAGTGATAAATGCATGTTTTATATTTCATATTTGGTTTATCTATTGATTTTGTGTTCATTTTACATGTAAAATTAAGTAAGTCTATAAAATAATGCAGCAGATATTGAGTTTTATATTGGTGTTGGGCATATACATCATAAGGAGGTTATCTGATCTCTAACTTAATCACAGGGAAATATTGCTAAAGGGAAACTAACAATGAAAGACTATGACTTTGTGAAATTTAACTATAAACCCATTATATAGCATTAATGTATAATTTTCCTACTTTCTGCCACAGATGAGATTTACTGTATATAGCTATTGAATGTGAGCAAAAGTAAAAGAATAAGTAAAAAAAAAAAAAGTCTTTATATGATGCAATTTAAGCATATCTAGAGAAGTTATCAATGTCTTGATAATGTTGTGGATACAAACAAAGCAAACATGTATTTCAGAGGAATACACTTTTATGCTATTTAAAAGTTAAGCTATAGAAATAAAATAGTGTGTTTTGTGTTAGTTTCACCATCTGAAATAGTAGTTAGTTCAAGGCAAATGAAAACTATACCTTAAAACTTACAAAAAACCTTCCCGCAACATTTCATAAATCTGTGCCTGTAATCACGTTTTGTGCTTCATCCAGGACTATAAAATGAGACATATTACTTACTTAATATAGTGCCGTATTTGAAGTACTCCATTTATATTTTTAATACCTTTTGTATCTATTTTTTTTTTTTGCATCTTAATAGCATACTTGGGCTTTGTAGGCCAAGAAAATGAAATAACATGAAGACAATAGAATGTACTCCAGCTGACTGAATGTCTGTATTTGAAATGGGCCAGTTAGCACAAAAATAAGTCTTGGCCGGGCGCGGTGGCTCAAGCCTGTAATCCCAGCACTTTGGGAGGCCGAGACAGGTGGATCACGAGGTCAGGAGATCGAGACCATCCTGGCTAACACGGTGAAACCCCGTCTCTACTAAAAAATACAAAAAACTAGCCGGGCGAGGTGGTGGGTTCCTGTAGTCCCAGCTACTGGGGAGGCTGAGGCAGGAGAATGGCGTGAACCCGGGAGGCAGAGCTTGCAGTGAGCCGAGATCCAGCCACTGCACTCCAGCCTAGGCGACAGAGCGAGACTCCGTCTCAAAAAAATAAAAAATAAAAAAAAAAAAACAAGTCTTTAGCAAAAGAACTACAAGTGTCATATATTCCTTTCCTTGCTTTTGAAGCTGTACTTAAAATGATATTTTCTCCTTGCAATTGATTTAAACAAATCTTCTTCAAATCATCTTCAAAATAAACGATTATCTTTTGGGGGAAGATAACTTCTTATCCATCTTTTACATAAACAGTTGCTAAGTCACACTTTTATAGCACATACTTTAAATAGCCAGAAATTCTGGGATATTGTCTTATTCACCTCTTTACATTTTCACAATTTAGCTGAAGCTCCAATGCATCAAACAGTTATGTGTTCACCCTAGCACATAAATTGTTTTACCAGAAGACAGTGAGGTGTTGCTTGTTGTAACAGTTTCACTATAATTTTCACATTGACTGTAATATTGCCCCACAGTAATTTATTAAAGAGAAAAATGTATATATCAAAAGAGCACTTTGCAATTAGAGTGCAGGAAATGCCCCAAATCCACATTTTACCTTGATGAGATAACATGAACTGTTTTCTAAGAAAAGATCTATACTCCAGGTGCTGTTTCTTAAAGAATAGTCTGCTGAATACTGGTAATCTCAGGTGACATATTAAATGGCTGACAAGCATTTTGTGTCTTTAGAAAGAAATAAACTTGCATGAGATACATAAGATATATGAATTTATTTATAATTATACATATATTTTATTATGTTATTAAATAATCATGAAATTTATGAAAGTTGGCACTGTTTTACAAAAATTTTAAGCTAATATTTAGTTGATAGGGCAAAATAATTCCCTATGAACATAATTTTATAGACTCTGTGTTTTAATAGTTTTATTTATTAAATTTACATTTTGTGATATTTATTCTATTCCATCACTGTAGCCACAGGTCTTATGGTGATTCCCAATGATCCCTCTCTCTTGGTGTTTATGCGTTTATGCAATCACATACTCTTGAGTATGAATGGGGACTGTGACTTCGACTTAACCAGTATAATATGGCAAAGGTGATAGGATGTCACTCCCGTGTTTAAGTGACGTTATATAAGACTTCTCTTATATAAGTCTCTACTTGCAAGCTTAATAAAGAAAGTGACTGTGTTTGAGAAATCTGTGTGGCAAGGAACTGTGGAAAGTCTCAGAACTGTAAATACCTGTGGGAACTCAGAGACAATCTGGAGATCACAGAAACCTAGAGCCCTTGGTCATGTAGTAACAATAAAACAGATTCTGTCAACAATCTAAGTAAGTTTGAAACAGATTACTTCCAGTCTAACCTCCAGATGAAAATGCAGCCCGGCTAATATCTTAATTGAAACTTTGTGGGACCCTGAATAAAAGACTCAGACAAATTGTGTCCTGACTCCTGACCCACGGAAACTGTGAAATAGTTGTGGGTATTTTAAAGCCCTTAAATTGGTCCTAATTTGTTACACAGCAATAGAAAACTAATATAACCACAAATTCACAATGATGTATATATAGTTTAAAAGTGATTCACTGAGAAAGTGAAAGCGTGAAAGTGAAAGTGCAGAATCAAATTGTAATCATGGCGAACAGGGCTGCACTAAACATATATAATGTAAGTCTGTGCTAGATAAGAGAATCTCAAAGTTTAGTGCATTTATATAAATATCAGAAAGATAAACTTTTGCGTATATATATATATGTATGTATATATTTGGAGCAGTGATTAGTTTGTTCCAATCAAATTGTATTGTTTTTTATTGAACTTTTCTAAAAATCGTGCTAAATCATCACAGATTGCCAGGCATTTCTAATTAAACATACTAATCTCTCTTGTAGGCCAAATTATTTTACTTTTCTCTCCAAAATTACAAATCAGTACTTTCTAGTTACAAGAGAAAAAAAAAAGTTTTGTCAGTATACACAGAAGAAAGACCCAACTATGTAGGAATTATTCAAAGTTGCTCTTCGTATGTAGCATTAACTGATATAAGAGAAACTGTCAAGACTCTTGGAAAACCAGACAAATAAACAGAGAGAAAACAATTGCTCAGAAGGAAAACATAATTAGCTGTTGGCAGAATTCTTCTGTCAAATGGCACTATTGGTCATCATATATTATCAATGGCATATAAGATAGAAGAAAAGTTAATATCTCCTATGTGTCTTAACAGATATATCAATTTTGAGTTATCGAAAATGACTAATATTGAAAGTATGAATCAGTGCTAGGCATATGAGTAGAAGCTACAAAAAGAAAACAAGCTCAATGACTTAAATTTTAAATTGTTATTTTAAAATAATTTTAAAGATTTGCAAAGATTATACAATTTCCATACACCACAGCTTCCATCTCACATAGCTATAATACATTTATCAAAACTAGAAAAATAATATCATAACAATGCTATTAACCACATTACATATTTATTCAGATTGCAGTTCTTCACTTTTTCTTCACTAACGTCCTTTTTATGTCCCAGCATACAATACAGGATACCACATTGCAGTTGGTCATAATTTCTTCTTAGTTTCCTTCATGTCTATGAAAGTTTCTCAGTCCTAACTTGTCCTTCGTAACATTGACACTTTTGAAGAGTTGTGGTCAGGTATTTTATAGAACATCATTCAATTTGAGTTTGATGTTTTCTCGTGATCAAACTGGGATTAAGGATTTTTAATATTACTATAGAGAAGAAATGCCCTTTTTGTCGCATCACATCGAAAGCATATGATATCAACATGACTTATTACTGGTCATTGTAACCTTGATCACATGGTTAAGGTGATATCTGCCAGGTTTCTCCACTATGATGTTGCTATTTTTTTTCTTTTCCATATACTCCTTGTTAGAAGCAGGTCAGTCATTCATTCTGACCTGCTTTCCAGGGAAGGGAAATTAGTCTCCACCTCTTGGAGGGAGAAATATCAAGGACTTTATGGGCATAAGTTAAACAACTACAGTAATTAAGAAATATTTTGTAGGAGATACTTTCAGGCTATGAAATTATTCTTTTCCTTAATGTCTACCCCCTAATTATATCGTTCATCATTTGATCTTGTCTGCAGCAATTATAACTGTGGTGTTCAAATAGTGATTTTCTATTATTTTCCTCATTTCTCCTACATTTTGTATTTGGAAGCCATCTGTAAGTGAGGTTTGTCCCTTTTCTGCCATTTATTTTTTTAATTGATCCTTTATTTATATTAGTATCTACTCATTGATATTTATTTCATTCTTTGAATTATAATCCAATATTATAATAATTTATTTTGTAGTTCAAATATTCTATCTTTGGATGTTAGGAGCTGTTTCTGGTTGGTGGCCATATCCATTTGATATCCTTTTGACATGTACTCAAACTTTGTTTCTAACACTTTGTTATGGTTGGCAGCCTAAGGTGTTAGGCTCATCTTGTATTTTCTGAGTTACAGCCCTAGAATCAGCCATTGCTAAAAAGAACCCTGGTCTTTTACTTGGAGATTGGAATTTAAAATCCAGTCTTATAGAGTCACAAGTTCGAGGCTCTCTATGTGAAAGAGCTAGCAAATATATTTATGTATTGTTGCCTATGTATACATCCATATCTGTATTTACTTCTGCATTTATTTATCTGTATATATGTTAAACTAAACATTAGTTCATGTTAATACATCCCACCTTAACACAAATCATAGAGTTCATTCATATATCCCCCTTTGCTTATTTATATACAACAGGTCTTCACATAAGAATGTTGTCTCATTCAATACCATTTTGTTATAATGTGAATGAGAAAAAATAATTATTCCCAGCTGGGACCACTATCTATGGAGTTTACATGTTCTCCTCATGTTTACAGGGCTTTTCCATGGGTACTCTGGTTTCCTCCCACATTTAGGCAAGCAAATTTACTTAGCATGTGCATCCCAATCTCAATCCAAGATGTGCATACTAGGTAAATTTTCATGCCTAAATGATCCCAGTCTGAGTGAAAGTGGATGTGTGTGAGAGTGAGCCCTGGGATAAAATGGTGTGCTGTTCAGGGCTGGTTTCTGCCTCAAACCCTGAACTGCTGGGATGGGTTTTAGCCACTTCCAACCCTTAACTGAATAAGCAGGTAAATAATACTTTGTTTAATTTATATTTCTTAAATGTATATATGGTTCACATTTATTTTAATGTTTAATATTAGAAGTGATTCAATCTTTATTTAGAAGTTTGATGATGTTTTTATGACCAGAAATATGCCACAAGCACTTAATTCTTGTTCATATCAATTGAGCTATGGTAAAATTGGTTTGGTTATATGCTGCTTCGTTTAAAGTCAGTTTTCAAGAATCTGTGGAGGGCATTACATGACAATTTACTATATTTGAAAGTAACTTATTTCCATAGCAGTGAGAAACCTATTTCCCATCATCTACAATGCATTTAACTACTTGTTGAACCCTAACATGCATCCAAATTAATTTCATAATTGTTAAATGAAATTCTTTTTTTTTTTTTTTTTTTTT
>NW_016803479.1:1344809-1366446 GCF_001698545.2 Rhinopithecus bieti | reverse complement strand
TTTTGAGACAGAGTCTTGTTCTGTTGCCCAGGCTGGAGTGCAATGGCATGATCACGGCTCACTGCAACCTCCGCCTCCTGGGTTCAAGTGATTCTTCCACCCCAGTCTCCCTAGTAGCTGTGATTACAGGCACCTGCCATCATGCCCAGCTAATTTTTGTAGAGACAGGGTTTCACCATGTTAGCAAGGCTGGTCTTGAACTCCTGAACTTAGGTGATCCACCCACCTCAGCCTTTCAAAGTGCTGGGGTTACAGGCATGAGTCACCGTGCCCGGGCAATTGCTAAATGAAATTCTATGCATAACATCTTTACTAATTAGAGTATAATGTTATATTACAGATGTGCCATAGATTTTTCTGTTTGTTTGTAATTTGTCTTTAACCTTGTTTTCTAGTCAAAACTGTTTTTGAGTTATATTGATTGGGGGTCAGCTTCTCTCTTGGAAAGAGAGTGCTAATATATATACAGTCACGTGTTCTTTAACCACAGGTAGACGTTCTAAGAAATGTGTCCTTAGGAGATACCATTGTGCAGACATCATGGAGGGTACTACACAAACCTAGATGGTATAGCGTACTGCACGCCCAGGCTATATGGTATAAGCTATTGTTCCTAGGCTACAAAACTGTACAGCATATTACTGTACTGAATATTGTGAGCAATTGCAACACATGATAAGTAATTTTGTATCTAAACATGTCTAAACTTAGAAAAGGTACCATAAAAATCCCAACTATTCAGGAGGTTGAAGCAAGAGAATCATTTGAACCCAGGAGCTTGGAGGAATAATGTACTAAGATTGTACCTGTGAATAGCCAATATTCATTGCTCTCTATCCTGGGCAACATAGCAAGACCTTCTCTCAAAAAAAAAAAAAAAGGAACAGTAAAAATACAATATTATAATCTTATGGGACCACCACATTGTATATGTCATCCATTGTTGATCAAAATATTGTTATACAGCACAGGACTGTATACTTTTTTCAGATTTCATTGAAGTTGTAGTTATATTTGTAATAGGGTTAGATTAACTTGTCACTGCTTAAATTCCATACTTGAATTGGTATCTTGTTTGATTTTTCTCGTAATTTGCATAAAATGTATTCTTTGTGTTGTATTGTTCTACTGGTTTTGAAAATGTTCAGAATCCTATATCCAGAACTGAAATATAACACAGAAGAGTTCCATCATCTGAAAATTGTCAAGTGGGATTCCCTTTTTCTCAGTCATGCCCATGGCAACTCCTGGAAACAACCGTTCAGTCTTCCATCCCTGTTGTTTTACTTTTTCCAGAATGCCATATATATTGGAATAATACAATATGTAGCCTTTGGGGTCTGGCTTATTTCAAGTAGCAAAATATGTGAAAGGTTAATTTACATAATTGCGTGAATCCACTGATCACTTTCTTAGGTCAGTGTAGTAATTCATTTTATGAATGTAAAATCATTTATGTTTCATTTACATGTTGACATCTTCTTATTCCCAGGCTTTTACCATTATCAACAAAGCTACTACAAACCTTCATGTGCAGGTTTTGTATGATTAGAATATTTTGATTCACTTAGGGTAAATATAATGTAGTGGGATTGCTGGATTTTTTGGAGGTGTATGTTTAATATTTCAAGAAGCTCTGAACCTCTTTTCCAAAGTGTCTATACTATAGTGCATTCCCAGCAAGAAAAAATGAGAATTCATGATGTTCTGCATAGTTCTATTTCCATAATTTCATATTGATATTTTTCTTCTTTTTTAAGTCATTATAATAAGTGTGTTGTGGTATATCATTGTGGTTTTAATTTGCATCTTCCTCACAATGTTAAGCATTTTTTCATATCCTTATATGTATATCTTTTTGAAGGAGTATTTGCCAGGTCTACTATTTCGAAGTGCATTATCGTTGAGTTATAAATGTTCTTAATATTTTATATGAATCCTTTATATGTTATTGGGAAATATTTGCTCCCAACATATAAGCTATTCTCTTAATAACTTATTTTGCAGAGCAAAAATTTTAATTTAATGAAACTGTACTGTTTATCAACTTCTTTCATGAATTTTGATTTTGCCATCATATTTAAAATCTAATTGCCAAATCCAAGGTCATGCATATTTTCTCCTACATTTTCTTTTAGTAGTGTTATAGGTTTAAATTTTACATTGAGAGCTGTGATTTATTTGAGATAACATTGCTATAAAGTGTGAGACATGTGTTGAGGTTTATTAGGTTGAATATGAACATTATATTGGTTTGCAGCTTGTTGAAAATACTTTTCTCCATCAAACTGTTTTAATATCTAAATCAAAATTGAGTGTCTAAGTTTCATCAGTCTATTTCTGGGCTATCTATTCTGTTCCATTAATCTATGTATCTATTTGCAAAGACCATATGGTTATGATTACTGTAGCTTTATAGTGAGCCTGAAAATCAGAGAATATGAGTCTCCCAAATATGTTCTTTGCTAAAATTGTCTTGACCATGCATCTTTCATCTCTTAAAATATACATTTTAAAATTAACTTATAACAATATTAGCAATGGCATGATCTCTGCTCACTACAACCTCTGCCTCCCGGGTTCAAGCAATTCTTCCACCACAGCCTCCCAAGTAGCTGGGATTACAGGCACCAAACTGTGAAACAAAAGGATTTGGGGGGAATTTGTATTGAATATATAGATCAAAGTTAGGGAGAATTGGTATATTATCAATATTGAGCTTTCCAAATCAGAAACACTGCATGTATCTCCAATTATAGCTTTTCTTTGACTTCTCTCATCAGTGTTTTGTAATTGTCAACTTACAGATCTAGCAAATAGTGTTAGATATATCTAAATGCTTCGCTTTTGGGTGCCATTATAAATGGATTTTTAAAAATTGTAACTACATTTGTTTATTGATGGTATATTGAAATCCAGTTGATGTTTATGTATTGACCTTGCAACTTATGACCTTGATAAACTCAACTCTTGGTTAGAGGGGCTTGCTAAAATAACATTTGGATTTTTTTAATCTGGAAAATTATGCCTTCTGTAAATAGAGACAGTTTTATATCTTTACGTGTAAACTGTATTTTTTTATTCTTCGCTTGTTGCATTGGCCAGAACTTTCAGTGTGATGCTGAATAAAAGTGTTGAAGGAGAGTATCTTTAACTTAGGGTGAAGCATTTAGTGTATTACCATTAAATGTAATGTTAGCTGTAGGTTTTTATAGATGATCCTTACCATACAGAAAAAAAAAAATGTTCCTTTTGGAGAAATAAGTTACCTTTGATTCTTAGATTTCCAAGAGTTTTATACTTTTTGTCATGAATAAATATGAATTTAGCAAATACTTTTTCCTGCCTCTATTGTGATAATCATGAGTTTGTGGTTTTTGCTGTTGTTTAACTTTGTCAGCTGATATGATGAATTGCTAGAGTTCCCATGGCAAGACAGCACAGAGAGCAAACAATATAAATTTATTTTCTCACAATTCTGGTTGCTGGAAGTCCAAGATCAAGGTATTGACAGGGTTGGTTTTTATTGAGGTCTCTTTCCTTAGCCAGTGGGTAGCCATTTTCTTGCTGTTTTCACATAGCCTTTACTCTCTCTCTTTCTGTCTCTCTGTGTGTGTATGAGTGTGTGTCTGTGTGTGTGTGTGCATGCATCCCTTGTGCCACCCCTTCTTAGTTTTTTTTTTATTATTATTATACTTTATGTTCTAGGGTACATATGCATAATGTGCAGGTTTGTTACATATGCACACATGTGCCATGTTGGTGTGCTGCACCCACCAACCTGTCATTTACATTAGGTATATCTCCTAATGGTATCCCTCCCCCCTCCCCCCACCCCACAACAGGCCCTGGTGTGTGATGTTCCCCTTCCTGTGTCCAAGTGTTCTCATTGTTCAATTCCCACCTATTAGTGAGAACATGCGGTGTTTGGTTTTCTGTTCTTGCAATAGTTTGCTGAGAATGATGGTTTCCAACTGCATGAGGTCATAAGGGTAGTACTCTTATCCACTATGGACAGTGACTTATAAAAATAGGGAGAGGTTTTATAAGTCACTGCCCATAGTGGATTAGGGTACTACCTTTATGACCTCATTGAATCTTAATGACCTCTTTAATGGTCCTATTTCCAAATACACTTACTTAGGGAGTAAGAAACTCAATATCTCAATTTTGAGACATACAATTCAGTTGAACCAGCCTTCCTTTTTCATGCTGAACCCCATTTGATTGTAATTTATTTTCCGTTTTAAAACTGTATTGCTAAATTTTATTTACTTGCACTTTTGAGCATTTTGTATATATGTGCATGATGATTATTGTTTTATATCTTTTTTATCTTTGTTTTTGATATTAAGGTAAATCTGACATTATAAAATTAGTTGGTGAGTATTTCATTCTCTTATTCATTCTGGAAAATATTATGTAGAATTGATATTACTTCTTATTTTACTGCTGGATAAAATTCACCTATGTAAGTATATAGTCCTAAAGTTTCCTTTTTTGGAAGGTGTTTACTTCAAATTAAAATGCATATTCAAATGGAATATATATACATATATATACACACATACATATACATACACATACATACACACATATGCATACGCATACACACATATATACACATATATACATAAGTATTTGAAGTCATACACATATGACTAACCCAATGATCTAATTCTTGCTGATTAATTTTTGCTAATTCCTGTCTTTTATATAAATTATTAACTTTATAGGCATAGACTTAACCATAATATCCTTTCACTATACTTTCACTGTCAATGGGTTTGGTAGTGAAGTCCACTCGTTTCTTCCTGATATTGGCAGCTTGTGTCTTCTCTCATTCTTTTTTGGGTTTGCCTGACTAGAGGTTCATCAGCTTTCTGAATCTTTTCAAACAATCAGCCTTTGATTTTATTTATTTTATCCATTATGTCTCTATTTTAATTCAGCATTGTCCTACAACTTTTGAATACTCAGTTCTTTTTTTGTTTTCTTTTTTATTTTTGCATTCTAATTGGGTTATTTTTATTGACTTATTTTCAGATTCACTGATTCTTTTCTTCTCTGAGTCAAGTCTACTGATGAGCCCATTGAAGACTCTCTTTACTTATTTACTGTGTTTTAAATTTCTAGTATTTTCCATTGATTTTTCTTATAGTTTTCGTCTCTGATGAAATTGCCTATCTGCTCTATCATATATCTGCCTTGTCCAATAGAGGCCTCAATGTATATATCATTGTGATTTTATGACTCTGTCTGATCATAACAACATTTGTAACATATCTGAATCTGGTTCTGATTATTGCTTTCTGTTTTCAGACTGTGATTTTTGTGTGTTGTGAGTTTTTATATGCTGTTGTTGAAAACTGTACCTGTTATACAGAATGGTAGATAGCAAAGAAAATATTTTGAGATGCCTATATGTTTTCCTGTAGTAGGGCTTTAGTACAAGGGTTTGTTTTCCCTAGTAGGAAATTGGGATGGGTTTGGAGTTTATTGTTGCTATGGTGACAGAACACCAGAGACCTAAAATTCATCTGGTGAATGAATGTACTGCTCACTTGACCTTGGGTCTTCTCTTGTGCTGCTTCCCAGAAAGAATAATCCCTTCTCTCTATGTATTTTATTGTTAGTTTTCCTTGGTGCTTTTTACTGTGTGGGTGGTGGGTAGTGGAAAGAAATTTTTAAATTAAGCCATAGTTTTAGGAAAGTACTGTCAACTTGAATCTCATATGTGGCCTTCACCAATGTTCCTATCCTCTTACAAATGCAATGCTAGCATGTATTCCTGCCCCTCTTCCAAAGTGGAGCTTTTTCTTTTTTTGTGTATCTATTCCGAACTGGCAGTGAGTTTCCACCGGTGCACACAGGTTGTAGATTTGAGGGTTTTGTCTCTTTGTTTTTTGGTTTATTTGTTTATTTTTGAGTTTTTGGCTATTTCCTTGAAGATTATATATCTGATTCCTTAGGGGACATAGCAAAATGGTCATGGATGGAATTTCAACAGTGTCCACCATTCTGTTTCCTCCAAGTCATCGCCACAAAGAAAGCTTTCTCTGGACTCTTTCTTCTCTTCCCTGTGAGCCTGTGAGCTCTTACAGAATTTCTTGAAGGAAAACCATGAAAGGAAGGTGTGGATTTTCTTTCTGCAGCCTACAGCATCATCACACTCTCATGCTAGCCCACACTTGACCTTAAGGAATTCTTAAAATTCCAAGCTGCAGCTTCTTACTAGTTTCTATGGTGTTCTGTGGCCTCTACCACAGGTAAGCAAATGTTCTAGTCACTCCTGTTTTGTTTCTTCCTACAGGTGTTCATCTGTCTCCAGATTTTGGAGTATTCATTTCTCTGCAACCTCAGTCCTCTACTAGGATTATAAAAAATACTAACTTTCAGTTTTTCCAATCTACTTCCTTTTTAAAATTGAGGAAGCAATGCATGCTTTTCTTTCTGTTTTCAGCTCTTTATATCTCAAAGTTAAACTGCAGCTTGATATTTTCTTCAATTTAATATTGAATATTCATGACACAAAATATATTTTCATTTATTAGTGACTATTTAGTGAGTAGAATAGAAAAATGCATAGGCATCAATATATATAGACTACCATTTATATAGCTTGAATAAGTATAATGGAAATGTGAATCAAAGTTAATCACAGAAGATAGTTGTTGGTTAAAATTATATATCTTTATCTTAATAAAGTCTGAATAAAATTACTGGTAACTGGATATGTAAACTGTGGCCACTGAGTTTACTTCTCATTTTATTGTGTAAGAAAATTGACAAAAGATCTGAAACAATACTATTCTGAGATGATTTAAGCTGGCTTTCAAGAAAAGAGGACAACATAAATTTTGAATTAAGTATTAAAATTAAAAAAGAAATTTTCATAATATTACAAATTGTAGCAAGACACTTGTTTATGATTTCAAGTGATTTTTCTCATCAACACACCACAGATACATTCTGTATTTTAAAGAACCTCAGCCTTTCCCTTCCAATACAAAATATTAATGTGTATAATATTAAGAATGTCTGTGATTTTTAAAAATACCAATTATGATGAAAATGATAAGTGAACAATTTTTAACTCTTATTTTATTATTATACTTTAAGTTCTGAGATACATGTGCAGAACGTGCAGGTTCATTATATAGGTATACACGTATCATGGTGATTTGCTGCACCCATCAAACTGTCATCTATGTTAGGTATTTCTCCTAATGCTATCCCTCCCTTAACCCCTCATCCCCCGACAGGCTATGGTGTGTGATGATCCTCTCCCCATCTCCATGTGTTCTCATTGTTCAACTCCCACTTATGAGTGAGAACATGTGGGGTTTGGTTTTCTGTTCTTGTGTTAGTTTGCTGAGAATGATGGTTTCCAGCTTCATCCATGTCCCTGCAAAGGACACGAATTCATCCTTTTTTATGGATGCATAGTATTCCCTGGTGTATATGTGCCACATTTTCTTTATCCAGTCTATCACTGACGGGCATTTGGATTGGTTCCAAGTCTTTGCTATTGTGAACAGTGCTGCAGTAAACATAACATGTGCATGTGTCTTTATAGTAGAATGATGTATAATCCTTTGGGTATATACTCAGTAATGGGATTGCTGGATCAAATGGTATTTCTGGTTCTAGATCCTTGAGGAATCATCACATTGTCTTCCACAACAGTTGAACTAATTTACACTGCCACCAACAGTGTAAAAGCATTTTTATTTCTCCACATCCTCTCCAGCATCTGTTGTTTCCTTTTTAATGATAGCCATTCTAACTGGCGTGAGATGGTTTCTCATTTTGGTTTTGCTTTGTATTTCTCTAATGACCAGTGACAATGAGTTTTTTTTCATACGTTTGCTGGCCACGTAAGTGTTGTCTTTGGAAAAGTGTCTGTTCATGTTCTTTGCCCACTTTTTGATGGGATTGTTTTTTTCTTGTACATTTTTTTAAGTTCTTTGTAGATTCTGGTTATTATCCCTTTGTCAGATGGATAGATTGAAAAAATTTTCTCCCATTCTGTAGGTTGCCTATTCACTCTGATGATAGTTTCTTTTGCTGTTCAGAAGCTCTTTAATTTAATTAGCTCTCATTTGTGAATTTTGATTTTTAACTATTTACTAAGAGTTAATTTAGTTTTATAGCCCTTGAATAAAAAATGTAATGGGACATATTGATACTTTTAAAATTCAAATGCTATAAAATAATTTGATTTGCATTTATCTGATGATTAGTGATGTTGAATATTTCTCCATATACTTGTTGCTCATTTGTGTGTCTTCTCTTGGGAAATATCTGTTCAGATATTTTGTCCATTTTTAAATTGATAGTATTTGTGGGGTTTTTTGCCACAGAGATTTCTGAGTTGCTTATATGTACTGGTTACTAGTCCTTTGTCAATTGAATAGTTTGCAAATATTTTCTCTCATTCCATAGGTTAGCTCTTCATTTTGTTATTTCCTTTGTCATGCATAACTCTTTTTAGCTTGGTGATTTTATTTGTGTATTTTTGCTTAGGTTGCTTGTGCTTTTGAAGTCTTACTCAAGAAATCTTTGCCCAGATTAAGAAGTTGGAGCATTTTTCCAAGGATTTATTCTAGTAATTTTATTACTTTCAGGTCTTACATTTAAGTCTTTAATCTATTTTGAGTGAATTTTTGTATATGGTAAGAGATAGGGGTCTAGTTTCATTCTTCTTCATATGAGTGTTCAGTTTTCCAATCACCATTTATTTATTGAATAGATTGTCCCTTCCCCAATATATGTTATTGGATCATTGACCAAAAATGAGTTAAGTATAAATGCATGAATTTATTTCAAATTTCTCAATTTTATTCTGTTGTTCTAAGTGTCTTCTTTACATGCCACTACCATGCTGTTTTTGTTATTATAGTTTTGTAATACAATTTGAGAATGAGATGTCATCTCACCCCAGTTAAAATAGCTTTTGCCAAAAACATAAAAAATAATGAATGCTGACATGGATATTAAGAAAGGGGAATACTCTTACACTGTTGGTGAAAATGTCAATTGGTAGAGCTATTACAGAAAACATTATGAAACTTCTCCAAATAACTAAAAATTGAACCACTATGATCCAGAAATCCAGCTGATGGATATACATCCAAAAGAAAGAAAATCAGCATATCAAAGACATACTTGCACTCTCATGTTTATTGCAGCACTATGCACAATATCCAAGCCATGAACTCAACATGTGTCCATCAGTGGATGAGTGGATAAAAAAAATGTGGTACATTTACAAAATGGAATATTATTCAGACATAAAAAAATGAAATCCTGCCATTTGTGACAACATGAATGAAACTGGAAGACATTATGCTAAGTGAAATAAGCCAGAGACAGAAAGACAAATATCAAATTTTCTCACTCACGGAGGTAAAAAATTAATCTCATAAAACACTTTTAGAACTAAATAGATGGCATCAAAAATTGAATTAAGAATATGATACTGGGGTTTTCAAGTTACATATAACAGTAGCCATCTTTTATTTTTGACTTCCCGTAGCAACAGTTAATCATTTCACAAATGTATCTGCAGCACTCAAACTTCAATACCATCACTCTAGCCCAAGTTATCATCTTTTGCTTGCTTGACCCCAGTACCTTCTTGGTTCTTTTCCTGACATCTATTCCTGTTCTCTTCAATTAGTTATCCGCTATCTTCTTTTTGGCAAGTATCCTTATGTCACATATTATAAATTGCTTTATTTGTTGTCTTTGGAATTCAGTCCAATACCCTTTATCTGATTTACAAGGTCCTGAATCTCTCTCAAGCCAAGTACTGTGCAAACGTATATCCTCCCTCATTTTATCTCTGTGTCCTTCTCTTCTAAATATCCTTATTTGAGATGCTTGAATACTTCATACTTCTTTCTTAGGGAATTCACACATTCCTCTTTACATCACGGGTGTCTGACTAATTCTTGCTCATTCTCCTCCTTGATTCTACTTAAATGCACTTTGTCAGGGTAGCATTTTGTGAATTTTTAATCAGGAATATATTATTATCCTCTAACATGCTTCTAGTTCATAAACTTCTTCTTCATAATAGCTCACATTTAAAATTACTTCATCAAATTTTTCATCTACTCCAGATTATAAACTCTATGAACACATACAATTTAAATACTCTATTTATTTCCATAATCTCGGTAACTTACGTACAGTATACTAACAGCAAAAAGTAACAATATACCCAATTTCCAAGATTGCTTAGATCCAGACAGAATGTGAAGCAGAATATTCATTAATTAGGCTAGAATTCAAGGAAAGAATAATGGTTCAAGAAAAAAGTTTGAAGGAGCAATTAGTTGTCAGTGGAGGAAACTAAGATGTCTCTCAGTAGTTTGTCAAAGTCAAGGGGTTGAGAAAAGAGGTGGAGATCGAGATCACTGACAGACAATGAGTTAGTGAGAAAATGAGTGTATAATGCTCATGAAATGAAATAATAGTTTAGGTTTACATAATACAACTTATTACAGGGCATAATTCTTACATTTCTATCCTTGTTATAATTAATTTTAGAAATGTATTTGGGTAAATTAATGCATAAAATTAGTGGCATAAACTAAGAGGAACTGAGGACAGTAGAAAGCTGGCTTATGTGTTCAACACCAGTGGTCCTCAAGCTTTAACATACATAAAAATTTCCTGAGGCTCTCCTTAAAACGCAAACATCTGGGCTTCACTACTAGAGTTTCTGATTCAATAGCTGTCAAGTGAAAATTGGCATTTTAAGCAATTTTTAGTTCATGTGGTTGCCGCTGGTCAGAATAAACTTTGAGAAATACTGCTCTTGACTAGACACTAATTTTCAGTAGAATTGCATGCATTGTGCAAGCAACCTTAATTCCATTTCCTCTTACACCAATCCTTTAAACAAGCAAGCACACTTATGGAATAAGAATTAAGTCACTGTATTAGTTCATTGTCATGCTACTAATGAAAACATACCTAAGACTAGGTAATTTATAAAGGAAATAGGTTTAATTGACTGATTGTTCAGCATGGCTGGGGAGGCCTCAGAAAACTTACAATCATGGCATAAGGAGAGGCAAACACGTTCTTCTTCACATGGAAGCAGCCAGAAGTGCTGAGAAAAAGGAGCGAAAGCCCATTATAAAATCATCAGATCTCATGAGAAATCACTCGCTATCACTGGAACATCAGCAAGGGGGTAACTGCCCCCATGATTCAATTACCTTCCACTGGGTCCCTCCTATGACGTGTGGAGATTATGGGAACTAGAACACAAGATAAGATTTGGGTGGAGTCACAGCCAATCCATATAATTCCCTCCGAAATCCCAAGTCCTCACATTTCAAAACACAACCATTCCCTTCCAACAATCCACAAAATTCTTAACTCATTCCAGCATTAACTCAAAAGTCCACAGTCCAAAGTCTCAACTGAGACAAGGCAAGTCCCTTTTGTCTATGAGCCTGTAAAATGAAAAGCAAGTTAGTTACTTCCTAGATACCATAGGAGTACAGGCATTGGGTAAATACACCTATTCCAAATGGGAAAAATTGGCCAAAAGAAAAGGGCTACAGTTCTCACGCAATTCCAGAATCCAATAAGACAGTCAATTAAACCTTAAAGTTCCAAAATAATCTCTTTTGACTCCACGTGTCACATCTAGGTCACATTGATGCAAGAGGTGGGTTCCCATGGCTTTGGGAAGCTCCACTTCTGTGATTTTGCAGGGTGCAGCCCACTCCTGACTACTTTCATGGGCTGATGTTGAGTGTCTGCAGCTTTTCTAGGCATGCTGTTTAAGCTGTCAGTTGATCTACCATTCTGGGGTCTGGAGGATGATGGCCCTATTCTCAGAGTTTCACCAGGCAGTGTCCCAGTGGGGACTCTGTGTAGGAGCTCCCACCCCATGTTTCTCTTCTGCATTTCCCTAGCAGAGGTTCTTTATGAGGGCTCCATCCCTACAGCAAACTTCTGGCTGGACATCCAGGAATTTCCATACATCCTCTGAAATCTAGGTAGAGGTTCCCAAACCTCAGTTCTTGACTTCTGGGTACCTGCAGGCCCAATACCATGTGAAAGTCACCAAGGTTGGGGCTTGCACCCTCTGAAGCAATGGTCCAAGCTGTAACTTGGCCTGTTTTAGCGATGGTTGGGGCTGAGGCAGTTGGGATGTAGAGCACCAAGTCCTTAGGCTGCACACACAGGAAAGTCCTGAGCCCAGTCCACAAAACCATTTTTCCCTTCTAGGCTTTCTGGTCTAGGAGTGGAGGGGCTGCTGTGAAGCTCTCTAACATGCCATGGAGACATTTTCCCTATTGTGTTGGTGGCTAACATTCCACTCCTTGTTCCTTATGCAAATTTCTGCAGCAGACTTGAATTTCTCTCCAGAAAATGGGCTTTTCATTTCTAGTGCATCATCAGGCTGCAAATTTTCCAAATCTTTATGCTCTGCTTTCTCCTGAATGTTTTACTACTTAGAAATTTCTTCCATCAGATACCTTAAATCACTCAAGTTCAAAGTTCCAAAGATCTCTAGGACAGGGGCAATATACCACCAATCTCCTTGCTAAAGCATAACAAGAGTCACCTTTGCTCCAGTTCCCAACAGGTTCCTTACCTCCTTCTGAGACCTCCTCAGCCTGAACTTAATTGTTCGTATCACTATTAACATTTTGTTGAAAGCCATTTAATAAGTCTCTAGGAAGTTCCAAACTTTCCCATATCTTTCTTCTTCTGAGTCCTCCAAACTGTTTCAACCTCTGCCTGTTACCCAGTTTCAAAAGCAGTTCCACATTTGTAGACATCTTTACAGCAACACCCCAATACCCGGCACCAATTTACTGTATTAGTCTCTTCTCCCACTGTTGATAAAGACATACCCAAGACTGGGTAATTTATAAAGAAAAGAAAACAAAAAAGAGGTTTAATTGACTCACAGTTCAGCATGGCTGGGGAGGCCTCAGGAAACTAACAATCATGGCAGAAGAAGAAGCAATCACATCCTTCACATGGCAGCAGCAAAGAGAAGTGCCAAGCAAAAGGGGGAAAAGCCGCATATAAGACCATCCGATCTCATGAGAACTCACTCACTAATATGCAAACAGGATAGGGATAACCACCCCCATGATTCAATTACCTCCCCCTGGGTTCCTTGATGACACATGGGCATTACAGGAATTACAATTCAAGATGAGATTTGGGTGAAGACACAGCCAAACAATATTAGTCAGTAACACATAGTTTTACTACATAGTTATCAAGGTAATACCAATAGTTTGTTACATGGTCCAGGGCTTAGAAGAATTAGAGTGGGAGGTTATTTCTCATCTCATTTCTTGGTCCTTTAGCATTACTGTGAGAGGGGAATTATAAACTCCTAAAGCATTAGTGTAGTTTAATGCCTCACCTTGAATATCTGAAATAATAATGAACCTATACCATTTTTTTCTTTGCAAGATATCACACTAATTTCCTCTAGAATAATTATTTTCCCTGGTTTTAAAATTATTTTTTCTTTTAAGCATATCACTATTATATTGTTTCTAGATGTTCCAAATAATTCAATTTATTCTTCTGCGAATTGGAGGGGATTTAAATCACACAGCACTGATTTAAACTCACTGCATAGGGTGAAGATTGTATATTCATACTTTTATTTAGATGATTTCTAAAAGCTCTAGATTATTTTTTATAATCATAAGCATATATTTAATATGACATAATTTGAAGAGGTCAGTATGGAAATGTCCAGGTATTTCCTATAGGGAATGATGTATCTATATATCAATTGTATTCTGCTAGAATATAGCCTAGACATAATTAAAACTTTGTCTGCATACTATTTCCCTTGAATGCAGGTTGATGGGACTTACCTCTCTTTTACTAAGTATTCTGATCTTTTAAATAGAGTGATAATATTATCTGTCTCATAAGATGATAATCAGAATTAAATATCAAACAAGTATAAAGGCTTTGGAACGTAATTGGTACTTAAACTCTTAAGAGTAATTATTATTGGTTGAATATTAATTTTCTTCTAGTGTTAATCTTTCCTGTTTTTACCTTATTCTTTCTACCAGTTTTTTTCTACTGAAATCTTTTGAAATTACAATTCCTATTTGCATAACTTTAGTTTATTGAATACTTGTTAAACAGCAGGCACTGTGCCAAAATCTTTACTTACCGTATGTGATTTAATAGTCACAGCAATCTTGGACTATAAATATTACTATGCCTGCAAATGCAGGTTGGGAGATTTTCAAAATTTTTTCATATCTTAACATTTATATACATAACTTCACTGCGAGGCAGGATAAAATGGAAGTTAAAACATGGACTCTGGGCTTTCAAAAGATGAAGCAGGCAAAAAAATACAATGGTAGTGAGTTCTAAGTTTTTATTTTGCTACATATATTTAAAATTTATGCTGGAGAAGTCAGCAACCTAGAAACACCAACTGCAAAGGGTGAAAAAAATGTGAGAAAAACCTATTTGTGCTAATCAAAGGACTGGTAAAGGGGCAGCCTAGCAAGACAGAAAATTGTTCAACAATAATTACTCTACACTAGCTAAATACCTTAGAGAAAATTGACCACAATCACAATTGCCTCAGCAAAGATCATATGGGAAAGAAAGACATCCATCCTTTCCAGTCAAGAAGGAGAAACCTAAACTCCAGCTAGCATGGAATTAAAGAAGATTGACTGGGCAATCCAGCCTTTCATTCTTGTCAAGTGATAGCAAGGGCCCTTCCCTCTATTGTGTCAAGTGGAAACTACTTTGGAAGACAGCACTTCCAACACCATTTGAAACTAAGTTATCTCTTCCTCTTTCTGCTGGGATGATGTTAGAGGAGTCCTACTGGAGAGTCAAAACTATCACCCCAACCCACTGGCACAGAGACCACTCTCCAAATGTGTCAATGGATGCCAAGTTTGTAGCATGGCCTCCTGGAAATAATGATGCAGAGACTCTTCTCCTGCCAGAGTCTTGTCAGTGGAGTCACATTGAAAGAGGAGATGCAAATAAGATTCAGAGTCTCAGAATATAATACCCAAATTTCAGGATTTAATAAAAAATATCATCAATTATACCAGCCAGAAAAATCTCAACTCGGAGGAGAAAAGACACTCAGCTGATGCCAATACCATGATTATACCCTCTCTGAACAACACAGACAAAATGGAGTGAATTCACTTAAAGTCTGTGACATGTGAGTCTATGGCAAAAGATATAACACTGCTGTCATCAAAGTATCAAAAGGAGAGGAGACAACAGGAAGGGTGGGAAAGGGTATTGCTGAAAAAGTATTTTAAAAAATAGTGGTTGAAAAATTCCCAAATTTGGTAAAAAACATAATCTATAGGTTCAAGAAGCTGTTTGAGCCTGAAAGAGGAAATATCTAAAGAAATGTATGGCAAAGAATATCGTTATCAGACTTCTAAAAACTACAATAAAATATTGAAAGCAACTTGAGAGAAATAAAGCATTACCGTCAGTGAAAAACTAATTCAGATGACAACTCTGGTTTCTCATGAGGCCAGAAGGAAGAACACAACATCTTTCAAGAGCTAAAAGAAGTGTCAACTCAGAATTCTGTATCACTAAAACTATCTGTGAGGATAGAAGAGGAATCAATACATTATCAGATGAAGGAAAAGCATGAGAATTTTTTTGTCAGCACATATGCCCTGAAAGAATAGCCAAAAGCATTTCTCTAAACAGAAAGGAAATAAGAGAAGAAATCTTGGAATGACAGGGAAAAATAAAGAAGAATGGAAATAGTAAACCTATGGAAAAAAATGCAACAATATTTAATGGTAATGGATAAAAAGATATCAAAAAAAGGTAAGATTTCCATTATTGAACTAGTCAAATGTTGACACCAGTAGACACTGATAAAGTATTTATATTTAATGTGATACCTAGAGCAGCCATTAGGTAATGTAAACAAGGAGATACACTCAAAAACACCACAGGTCCATTCACATAACACATACTGCATGATTTCACTTTTAAGAGGTATCTAAAATAGCCAAACCTAGAGAAGCTAAAAATACAATTGTGTTATTTCCATACCAAAGGAGGAACCATGAGGAGAAGAAAATGGGGAGTTCTTATTCAATGAATGTGAAGTTTCAGTTATGCTAGTTGAATAGCTTCTAGAGATCTGCTGTACAACATAGTGCCTAGAGTTAACTATATGTTATTGTGTACTTCAAAGTTTTTTTTAAGAGGGTAGAACTCACATTAAGTGTTCTTATTGCTAAAAGCAGAAACAAAGGGACACAGAAAACATTGGGAGATATTGCATATATCTATGATCTTGCTTGTGGTGTTGGTATCATAGTGTTTGCATGTGTCCAGGCACATCAGATTGTGTACATTTATATATGTGCAGTACTTTGCATATCATTCACACTTCAATCAGGGTGTTAAAAAGAACACTATAGGTAAATCAAAATGGATTTATAAAATATGTATCCGTAGCATCTAGAAAAATAGAAAAAAACAAAACTGAAGAAAAAGCAGAGAACAACAGAAAAGAAACAGAAATAACTGACAAGTTCTAATATATCAATAATTACCTTAATATAAATGATCTAAGTGCACCAATTAAAATAATTGCTGCCAGTGTGGGGAAAAATACTGATTCAACTAGAATATGCTTTCTACAATGAACACACTTCAAATATAACAATCTCAAGGGGATTATGCTGAAAAAATCCTCAAAGTTGATATACTATACGATTTTATTTAAATAACATTCTTAAAGTGATAAAACTACAGAAACAAAGTAAGTTGTTGTGAGGAGTTAGATACTTTGGTATGAGTATGAAAGAGTGGCAAAATAGGTTTTGTGGTGATGGAGTATTTTTTTTTTTTTATTGGAGTGACAGCAACATAATCAATATGCCTGATAAAAATGACATAGTCCATATTGTATGCATTATGTACATGTATACTCTAAAAACATTGTGTTAGTCAGGGTTCTTTAAAGGGACAGACCTAGTAGGATATATGTATATATGAAAGGGAGTTTGTTAGGATAATTGACTCACACAGTCAAAAGGTGAAGTCCCACAAAAGGCTCTCAGTAAGCTGAAGAACAAGGAAGCCAGTCCAAGTTCCCAAACCTCAAAATTAGGGAAGCAAACAGTGCAGCTTTCAGTCTGTGGCCAAAGGCCAAAGAGCCCCTGGCAAACATTGCTGTAAGTCCAAGAGACCAAATGCTGAAGAACTTAGAGTCCGATGTTTAAGGGCAGGAAGCATCCAGCATGGGAGAAAGATGAAGACTGGAAGACTCTGTGACACCTCATTCCATTTTCTTCTGCCTTCTTTAGCCACAGTGGCAGTTGATTAGATGGTGCCTACCCAAATTGAGGGTGAGTCTGCCTCTTCCAGTCCATGGACTCAACTGTTACTCTCCTTTGGCAACACCCTCACACATATACCCAAGAACAATACTTTGCATCCTTTAATCCAATCAAGTCTACACTCAATATTAACCATCACAAAAATAAATATTATATAAAAATCAATTGCCCGATTTTGATATTTACTATAACTACAGAAGGTGTGACCATGGAGGAAGCTGGGTGAATTGGCCTTTCAATACCAATATTGCAATGTTCTGTGAATCTATAATTTAAAAATTACAAAATGAAAAGGAACAGAACCTCTGAGTCAGATTTGCTGGATTCAGGTCTGTGCTCTGCTTTTTACTAAGTATTGAACCTCAATTAGTTTATTTAACTCCTCTGTATTCATAATTAACCTAATTCATACATTTGTTGTGAGAATTAAGTTAATTTATTTGTGTAAATTGCTGAGGACAATGCATATTTGCACTGAACAAGTACTGTTCATAACTAATTAGCATTTTTAAAATAAAAGTTTAAATAGGTTAATCTGCTAGAGATCCTATAGCTCTAGAGTAACTGCATATACATTCAAATCCTAGCATGTATGGTCTTTTTATTAAATATTATTCCTTGTTTCTACTTGTGTTGTTTCATTTGAATCCTATTTCTCCCTCTAAAGAACTATCTTCTTACTGTACTCTCAAGCGGAGGCTACTTACACTTTCCTATTTCAATATAATCACAGAACTTAAGTAGAGTTTGAGTTAAACCATGAAAATCTTATTCAATAATTTGTTGATTCAATACTATTTTCTTAAGAATGTGGTAAGTGCCAAGCATTGACTAAAGACGTGGGATATAGTATTGCATAACACAGATAAAACTTCTGAATAATTGCAGCTTATATTATAGTCAAGATGCACGCAATAATAAAAAAATAAATAATATATTATGAAATTATGTATAAAAATATAAGTTCTATGAAGAAAAGAGAAAGAGTTGGAATATTTTGGGAAAGTGTACAGAATATTTAGCTAAAGTGATCCCAGAAGGTTTTTCAGGAGGTGATAACAATTGAGGAGAGACGTGAAGAAAGTGAGAGACCAAACCTCACATTCTGAGAGGAAAAAAAAATTGCATGCAGAGGGAAAAATAAGTGCAAAGGCAATGAAGATAGCACACCTCAATGTCTTATAAGAACAGCAAAATGTGCTCTGTGACTGAAGAGAAATAGTAGTATGAGATTAGAGGAGAGAAACGGAAGTCAGATCAGGTTAGGACTTAGAAATGTTAAGGAATTATGATTTTACTTTGAATACGAACAGAAGATTAAAGGAAATTTTAAGTAGAGGAGGTTACCTAATATGGTTTCCTAATAGGATTTATAAATTATACATACATACGTATGTCCACATTACAAATTATATATAAATTATATATATACACAAATGTATCATCTGTATATTATTTAAAATATACGTTTAAAATTCTGGTTGTCATGTGAAAATCTGACTCCAGAGAAAGGTAAGAGTGATATTGATTTAATTTGTCTGAAGAGATAAAAGAGACAAATACACGGATACATCAAAATCAAATAGGATAAATAGAAAACAGCTAGATATCTGATTGTGAAAGTGTAGATGATAAAGAGAACACTTCAGCCAGGTGAAAATAATTTTCCTTCAAAGAAAGATTACCACATTGACTAAATGATCCTCAACACCATTGGAAATCAGAAGATAGTAAAATGATATCTTAAATACATTGAGTGAAAGTGAATGTTAACCGATGGTTTTAAGTCAGGAAAATTCATTTTGCAGAAAACAGAAAGTATATGTCACTATCACTTCCTCACTGAAGGGCACTGTAAAAGATAAACATTAGTTAGAAGAAATTGAACTCAAATAGCAAACTTGTATTACAATAAAGAATAAAGAATATGGAACATTGTGACTATGTGAGTGATAAGGTTTGGCTCTGTGTCCCCTCACAAATCTCATCTTGAATTGTACTGCCATAATTTCCCTGTGTTGTGCGGGGGGCCTGGTGGGAGATAATTAAATAATGGGGGCAGTTTCTCCCATACTGTTCTCATGGTAGTAAATAAGTCTTAGGAGATTTGATGGTTTTATTAGTGGAAACCCCTTTCATTTGATTCTCATTATCTCTCTTGCTGCTGCCTTGTAAAACGTGCCTTTTACCTTCTGCCATGATTGTGAGACCTCCCAAGCCATGTGGAACTGTAAGTCCATTAAACCTGATTCTTTGCCTGGACTTTGGTGCATCTTTATCAGCAGCCTGAAAACAGACTAAACAGAAAATTGGTACCAGGAGTGGAGTGCTGCTATGAATATGTGGAAGAAACTTCTGAACTGGATAATAGGCAGAGGTTGGAACAGTTTGGAGGGACCAGAAGAAGACAGGAAAATGTGAGAAAGTTTGGAACTCCCTAGAGACTTGCTGAATGACTTAGACCAAAACGCTGATAATGTTATGGAAAATGAAATCCAGGCTGAAGCGGTTTCAGATGGAGATGAGGACCTTGTTGGGAACTGAAGCAAAAGTGACTTTTGTTATGGTTTAGCAAAGAGACTGGCAGGATTTTGTCTTTGTCCCAGAGATTTTTGGAATATTGAACTAGAAAGAGATTATTTATGGTATCTGGTGGAAGAAATTTCTAAGCAGCAAAGCATTAAAGAGGTGACTTGGGTGCTATTAAAGGCATTCAGTTTTGAAAGGGAAACAGAGCATAAAAGTTCAGAAAATTGGTGGCCTGACAATGTGACAGAAAAGTAGCTGCTTTGTTTTGACCAATTTCTTCTATTTTGAATGGCTATATTTACCTAATGCCTGTACCCCCATTGTATCTAGGAAGTAACGAATTTGCTTTTGCTTTTCAGGCTCATAGGCAGAAGGGACTTGCCTTGTCTTAAATGAGACTTTGGACTGTGGACTTTTGAGTTAACACTGAAATGAGTTAAGACTTTGGGGAACTATTGGGAAGGCATGATTGTGTTTAGAAATGTGAGAATATGAGATTTAGGAGGGGTTGGGGCAGAATGATATGGTTTGGCTCTGTGTCCACTCCCAAATCTCATCATAATTGTACTCTCATAATTCCCTTGTGTTGTGGGAGAGACCCAGTGTGAGATAATTGAATCATGGGGGCAGTTTCTCCCACACTGTTCTCATGGTAGTGAATAAATCTCAGGAGATCTGATGTTTTATACAGGGAAACCCCTTTCACTTGGTTCTCATTCTCTGTCTTACCACCACCATGTAAGATGTGCCTTTTACCTTCTGCCATGATTTTGAGGCCTCCCTATCCACATGGAACTAACTGTAAGTCCCTTAAACCACTTTCTTTTGTCAATTGCCGTCTCAGGTATATCTTTATCAACAATGTGAAAACAGACTAATAAAGTGGGTAAACATTGAAATAAAACCTTGACTCTGTAAAATAGCAATAATAGCAATGTTTTGTTTTTAAAGAGAAAAGAAAATGATGATAGAACACAGATGAAAATATTAACCTTTAAGGTAACGTTAAGTTGAGCTAAATGTCCTAAATTACTTAGATTATTTAAAAGAAGAAAAGATACTGCCTAAATTTTGACTTACTAAATGCAGTGTGCATGTTTTAATTGCTGGAGCCATCATTAATAATTGATTTGTCATGTGGAAATTCAAACCAGTTGTACAATAAAGGTATTACAAAATGATCAAGCAATCAAAATATGCCAAGCAAAGATAAAAAAATGAGAAAATTACCTCACACAAGTAGAAAACACAAACAATGGTACATATAATATACATCATTAATTACCAACAAATCGGAAACAGATTGCCCAAGTTTAAAAGACAAATTTTCAAAAATAAAAAAGTAATTAAAGGGATTGAAAGAAAAGTGAAGGGAAATTCCTATCAGGCCAATACTGACAAAAATGTGCTGGTTTTTTCTGTCAACATTAGAGGAAACGGATTTAGGGCCAAAAGCATTAAGCATCACTCTAGATAATTGGAATATTTTTCCTATTCTCTTTAGCATCAGAGTTGCTAATTTATCCAATGATGTTTTGGATTCCCATAATGATGTCTCCATGCCCTGTTGCTCCTGTTAAATATTTAGGGATTTAAGACATTGTTAAACTGTTGGCGACTTGAAAATGTTCATAGTAGGAATATTTACATTACTGAAATCAGCAAAAGCTAAAGTCACTTTTCCACTGCACCTCTCTCGATTTTATATATATATATAT
>NW_016803479.1:1339305-1344718 GCF_001698545.2 Rhinopithecus bieti | reverse complement strand
TATATATATATATATATATATGCTCAAATATCTGTTTTTTTAAGAAATAATACTTTCTTAGTCCCCATATTTATTTTTAGCTACAAATTTCTCTTCTTTCTGTCAAAGCCAAATTACGTCAGACTAATCATCAATGGCTTTTTCTAATTCTTTACATCTCATTCTTTCTTCAATCACTGAAAAGTGACATAGCTTATTATTAATTAAATAATCTCATCACAGTGTACTAGATATGGTAACTAATAATCTGCAGTGTCAAATCATATGCAGACAAAAGAAAGAGAACTTAGTAATAAAATGGAGAGCTAAGGTTGTATCCATCATAGGCCTTCGTTTTAAAGTTACTCTTTTCCCTTTGTAATTAAAACACAATTTGTGGAATAAACTTTGTGATTCTATAAATATATGTTCCTCATAAAATTTTCACCGTTTAGTTTTAGAATTTCTTAGTGATTCTTGCCTCAGTTGATCCTAATTTTGAGGTTTGAAAAGTGGTGATGTTCTGAATCTATCATTTGTTCTACATTTATTGATTGCATTTTACTGCAGGAAGTATCTTTCTCTGATCCCCTATGCTGTTCATCCCTGCTAGGGGTTTTAAGGGACAGAGTCAGGTGTTTGGAATTCATGACTTTGTACTAATAATTCTTATTTTTATATACCCCAACAAATTCGGTTTTTAACTGTTGCCATTCAATCTCGATATTTGTTTTCTTCTGTAATGAGGCTATGACTTCTAACAAGGAATATATTTATTTTGATAATCTTACAATGTAGGTAATATAGTTCCAGAATTACCATGCCAGTATCACTATAAAAACATATACCTAGGCGTAAAGTTGAATATATTTACAATTTCTTTTTAGACTGAGGGCAAGAAGTCAAAGTACTTTCATCAAAAGTTACATGAATTAGTACTTTTTTTCAGTGTGGTCATATTATTCATTTGAAATGCAGTTGTATTCATATTTATATTCCGTTTTAGGACATAGTTCCATCTTTTAAAATTTAGTTTTATATTTTGAATATGAGGAACATTAACACGATTCTAATATTAAGTCTCTACAGAAAGATGTACTCAGACAAGTGTAGCTTCCATTCTACCCCTTCCATCCTATTCAATTAAACCCACTCATTGGATTGTAGGCAACTTTATCCTTCCTGTGTTTTTGAGAAGCACAAACAAAATTTACGTCTTTGCAAAATTAAGCAGACACCTGGACAGATACATTTTCTGTCTTATTTTATTCAGAATAGTGAGAAAATTATATGTAAATTGTATATGTTCTATGTTTTATATATATATGTATACAGTTTTATATATACAGAACTTTGCTTTTATTTTCCCATCCAAAATCTTGTTGGAATCATTCCTTATTAGTGCATAGAATTTATTAATATATTTTGGAGTTAAGGAAGGTTTGTATTTTTGTTACTTTGATTACACTTTCATTTACACAATTTTAGTGCCTTTAACCTCCTTTCTTTCTTAGTTTTTTTAAAGTGACTTTTTCTTGTTAAATGCTATCCTTTAATTCTCACCTATTTCCTACGCATTAATCAGTGAATTTATTCTGCTTTCCTTTTTCTTTTTTCCTTCTCTCCATTTTTTATACTTTTTTTTTGTATTTTATATTTCACATAGATACTTCTAACCCTGTTCCATTGTTTTAATATACAATTAAAAATTTAATATATTTATTCTATAGTTAAATATATTAAATGCTCACTTACAATTCTTTTGCTGAAACCTTCCTCATTTATATCTGAGTTAAATGATACTTATTCTCCAATAGATTCCTCAGGAAGGATTCAGGAGTATTGTATGTATTTAAATTTTTGCATGCATAAACTGTTTTTCTATAGTTTTAAATCTATAAGGTCTATCAAACAGTTGTCCTTATTTTCTTGAGTTTCTTGAAAATACTGATTTCCATATAATTTTTTGGGTTGCCAATTTTAAGAATTCTTATTCCTGTCTTATTTTTGTACTATTATTAGAAATTTTATTTTTTCCTTTTAGAGGCTGTGAAAAATTTTTAATCTGATTTTAGTCTAAACATTTTCTAGGATGTGTATTGTAGTTGATTGTTGTGAGTCAATTATCTCAGATACATGATAGATTCTTTCAATATGTGGATTTGATTTTTCTCTCAACTTTGACAAAACTTTAAAAATTGTAGCTTAAAATTATTTCAGAGTTTTGGGTTGTTTTCTTATTCTGCTTTAGCGGCTCTAATTACATGTCTGCATGATACTCATTGCCTGCCTTCTACTTTAATTATTTTGTTTCTAATACTTTTAATTTATTTGTTCATCTTACTTTTAAAATCTTGGATATTTACCATTTTAATGACCTTTATTAAATTTTATACAAACATATTCTTATTTAGTTATCTTCTATTTTATTCTTTAATACTCAAATGATTTTCAATTTTCTTTTAATGTCCTCCCTGAGTTTGAGAAATTACATTTACTTATTTCTATTTTATTCATTTCTGTTAATTTTAAAATATTTGATTCAAGATTTTCCCCTCTATTCTTACACAATTTTAAAATTATTAATCGTATCTGAAGGGTTATGTTGCAGCTTTCTTCCCCTTGTAGTTGGTTTCACTGAATGGATTTTTATCTATTGAAAAGAGTGCTTTTTCTTTTCTTTTTTTCTACCCAAAATAGGATGCCTCTCTGAGACTGCTGCTTGGTCTCTCATATTTCAATTATGTTCCTTAGTTTTAGTGTTGGGTATTAGCAAGGCCTAAATTTTCATTATGTGCTTCAGCACTTAGTCATTAACTTTCTTTCTGGAGGTGACTTTATTTTCACATTAGCTCTGCTTTCAGTTCCACGATCCTCTTCTTCATTGCACAGTCATTCATGCACCCTTTCCTCTCATGTCATGCAATATATTTGTGTAGTGACAGCACACACTCTGTTGAGACGTGGATATTTTGTGTTTATTTCTCTAATTACAGATATTTTGTGGTTCATGTGTCCATTTTCCTTGAAACAGGAAAAATCACAAGATTGTGTGTGATTTTATTGCACACCTCATTGATACGTGTAGATTTTGGGGGAGGACATGAAAAGAGATTTACATTTAGGAAGTCACCATTATCCTAGGTTCAAGTGAAAGTTTCTATGTAAATTTTAAATAAATCACAAGGAAACTTTTTATTTAAAAAAACCTGGATCTGCTACACTAAGATTTGCTCCAACAAATATGTAAATCCTTCACATGTTTAATATTTATAACTAACCATGTGCCAGTCACTGTATTGGAATCTTGGAGGTGAATTTCTAAGATATTAATTCAGATGGACTGGAACATAGATCATGGGTTATAAGAGTAGAGAAAATGTAAGCGGAAAATAAGTTTGGGGCAATTAAATGCATGGCCTTAAATTCTAGAGTCAAGATTTGTCTAGTTAAATGCAATAGTCAGGGCAGAACCTTTCATGATGCTTTAAGTTTCGGGGCTCATATAAGCTAAATTAGATAATTTTATATAAGCCTAAGAGTGAAATACTTTAAAAGTAGTTTGGGCTCTTCTGGTATTCTTTATTCTTTTAAAGGTATTTCTGATCTTTGTAGACATAGTCTGCCCCAAGTCCCCAGATGAAATAGGGATAACGTGAAAAGCATGTACTTGATAATGAGGGAAGTTAAGCTATTATAAATGATGTACAGACAAAAAAAAAAAGTTCTTAAACATAATATGGAAGAAGAAAACAAGCTGGCATTACTAAATACTCAATCTTACCATAAAATTAGGTAGAATTAAACCAGACCAACTAATTATGAAGCATATATTACAAGTGGCCACAAAAGAATAGTAGAAACAGCTAAGGAATGGAAAGTTTTGGCTTTTCCCTAAAGTGTAAAATCGAAATTTATTCACCTATGTTTCTACTTCTCAGAGCCAGGAGTACAAAAGCTTAATGCTTACAATTTTTTTCTTGTTTTATAATCCATTCAAGGAATTTGGTTCTTTCCCTCCTCCTCCACCAAAAATCTAAAACATAAAAGGGGTGAAATAAAATTTTCAAAGCCCCTTTCTCTCTAATGAAAATCAAAACAAAAAATAGAAAATTTGATTTTAGCCAGTGTCATTCTTGGGGTTGAACATTTCTAGTGCTCTTGGTCAAGTAAATCAGAAATGAATTCAGGAACATATAATGCACTTAATTTACACATTCATAAATTCTATCCCAGTAGCATGTCAGTTTTTTTAAAAAAATCTGCATAATGCTAAAGAGTATCTTATTCACATACCAATGGATCTCAGTGGTTTGGTTGTCATGGATACACACCTTTTGTTTGTTTGAGAGATCCATCAAATGTGTGCATTTGAATACTTGCTTACCATATCTGCAGTGATATTATAGGTATTTTACAGTAGTAAATAAAATTTAGCGACTATGCAATTTATGCTGAAAGAATAAACACATTCACCTGCATGCATTTTAATAAATCAGTGCTTACCAACATTTAAAATACAAGAAACTAAGTACTATTATTATTCAAAGAGGAATGAGTTTCACAAGATGCTATCTTTGCCTTGTATGATTATATTACATAGAATGTAGAAAATCATCAAACATTAAAAACAAATAAAATAGGACACTATGACTGTATAACACTAATGTTCACTCCTCTCAAGAGAATCTTTTATTGTACAAATTCAACAATCTGGGTATTTTACTCACAAAATATCCAATGTCTTATCTCTCACACTCTTTCTCTTTCTCTTTCTTATGTATCAAAATAACATCATCTTTATGTGTTAGTGGATGCCATGAAAAAAAAATACAATTTGCAAGTACTGAAAGAGCAAAGCTTAAATTTAGGGCTATCTTTTCCCCTCTAAAAGTCACTGACACAAAAGAAAAGATGAACAAAGAACTGTAAAAGTATGCGTTGGATGGGAGCTTCCAGAAGTTATGTGTTACTTTGCTAAAAATCACAAACCACAAAAAAAGCCTTAATGTCACCCCTATTGAGAAGTCAGTGCTAGTTTGGCAGTCACTGAACCTTGATTTAAATATATATATGTACAGAGAGAAAGTTAAAGCTAGAGAATTTGACATAGATGTGCAACGTTTCTAAAATAGTTTAAAGAATCTTTTGAGAATATTGTTGAAAAATGAATAAGAATGACAGAGAAATTTTTGTTAAGACTTTATTTCTACCCTAAAGGACTGGGAAATACAGACTTTCTCATAAATATCATTAACTATGTAAATATCAAACTGATTAAAAGAGTTCACTGTTATTTTAATAACTGTAGATGAAGTTTCATGTTCCTTCAGAAATCTTGTTGATTATAGGAAAATTTATCAATACATTGATTTACTTATCAAAATTTACCAAAATTCATTAATCACCTTTTATTTTATTTTATTTTATTTTT
>NW_016803479.1:1327057-1338370 GCF_001698545.2 Rhinopithecus bieti | reverse complement strand
CCAGGCATGGTGGCGGGCACCTGTAGTCCTAGCTGCTCAGGAGGCTGAGGCCAGGGAAAGGCGTGAACCTGGGAGGCGGAGCTTGCAGTGAGCCAAGATCGTGCCACTGCACTCCAACCTGGGCTACAGAGCAAGACTTTGTCTCAACAACAACAACAACAACAAAACAAACAAACAAACCAAAACAAACAAAAAAACCTGAGCATGTAATTTGCTGATAGGAAAGGACTTAGAACTGGATTGAATGTTGCTGCAGGAAGGGGAAAAATATTAAAATTATCTTTGGAAGAGAATCATTGACCTGGCACAAGACAAAAGAATATTTAAACCCTCAAAGTCAGGTGAAAACAATGATTCTGGTAAGTAAGTGGGTTTGAAAACTTGTATTCAACTTGAAATTTTGCGATGAACCCAGGCTACCAAAAGGTACACTAAACTCCTCCCAGAATGTGAAGAACTCAGAATATAGCCCAAGGCAGAAGGTCAAGCCTAAGGTGGAGAAACTCAAAGCAGAATCCCCACATAAGGCTATAAACTAAAAGTGGTACACCTATATTACAAAATAAAGTGACAAATGAGCTCCACCATTTCGAATATGGTGCTTTAACTCTTGGTTGCTTTAACTCTGCCAATGAAGAGGGAAAACAAACAAACAAACAAACAAAGATCAAGTAAGGGAATTGATTAGAAAATTCTCAACTTACCTTGCTTGCTTCCCAGAAAAGTAGACCCCCAAAATTTCACAAATCCTTTCTTGAGTAATTCAGATTCAACCTAGATGCGAAAGATGATAATAGTAAGTTTGAGAAAACCGAGTAGTTCTCAATTAAAATATCACAAGACACATATGAAAAAAAATGAGACACAAGTGAGACCCAAAGGAAACAACAGACAAACAGACATAGGAATACTTTCCTTCTTGAAATACACGTGTGGACACCTTGTATTGATAGTGTGAAATACCAACAGCAAATATGTTTTAAAGATAGCTAAGAAAAAAAAAGACAAACCACATTGCAAAGGAACAGCAACTTATTTAAAACCAAATTATCAAGCATAATAAGAACAATCAAATATATGTTTAAATAATAGAATATTTACGGGGAAATAAAAACACTCAAACTAGAATTACACATCTACCTAACTCACCTTTCAAGAATGAAAGAATTTTCAAATTTTAAAAAAATACAGATATTTTTCTCACTAAAGAAAATTAGAAAAGTAGATCTCAGTCAGAAAAAAAAAATACTAAAGGCAATTATTTGAGAACTATATAAAGAAAAATTAGCAAATTCACCATTTTTAAAACACATATCACCCAATAAATATAGAAAGCAGGCTGATTTTTAAAAAGCAATGAAGGCATAGAAATTTTCACCTGCAGAAATAACACAAATTGTTTGATGTACAATTTTACAAATGTGTCTAAAATTGTATTTAACAATTAGAGAATACATATGTTTGATATTATGCTTTTCAAATATATATAAAATATTTATAAAAGTAGTACATATTAAACTATAAAGCTATCTCTAAAATGTTGAGTTATTTCAAACAGAACAGATTACTTTGTATTTTAGAAAATTAAGTCAGAATTAACAAAAGTAATTAGAACAAGCCTTTTGTGTTTGTTTCTTTATTTTTGAGGCAGTCTTGCTCTGTCAATGAGGCTGAACTGCAGTGACATCATCTCAGCTCACTGCAACGTCCACCTCCCACGTTCAAGTGATTCTTGTCCCTCAGCCTCCCAAGTAGCTGGGATTACAGGTGCATGCCCCCACACCTGGCTAATAATTCTTGCATTTTTTGTAGAGACAGGGTTTTCCATGCTGGCCAGGCTGGTCTCAAACTCCTGGTCTCAAGTTATCTGCCTGCCTCAGCCTATCAAAGTACTGGGATTATAGGCCTGAGCCACGGTGCCCAGCCTAAACTCTATGTGTTTAAATTTTTAAAGTCTAATCAAATCATGTGACAATGAACACAATATAATAAAATTAGAAAAAATTAAGATTTGAAAATATGAATGAAAGGAAAATCTTGTTTTTCTGTCAAATAGCACATCTGACAGCAAATGTGTGGGTTTTCCACACCAAACAATTCTCCAATTCTCTGTAGACACCAACTGGGTGTCCTGCAACTTAATTCTGACTTGAACTACCTAAAGTTAACGCAGACCTCTAAGACCACCTCTACTTCAAACACCAATGACAAATCTCTGGTTATCTTGTGCACTTCTGAGCAACTAGCTGTGTACTGAAGGCTCCCATAACCTCCTTGGGTTTGATAATTTGCTATAATGGTTCACACAACTCAGAGAAAGATTTACTTACGTTGGTGTGTTTATTGAAAAGGATACTATAAAGGATATAAATGAACAGTCAGATGAAGAAGTGAATATGGCAAGGTCCTGGGCATCGGAGCTCCTGTCCTTCTGCAGTTGGAGTGCACCGACCTTCCAGCACATGGCTGTGTTCAGCAGCCAGGAAGGACTCGGAATTCTGCAGTTTGGGGGTTTTTTATGGAGGCTTCACAAGTAGGCAATATCAACAGATCAAGTATTAATTCATTTTTAATTCATTATCCAGCCCTCTCCCCTCTTTGGAGATGGGGAGTGGAGCTGAAAATTCTAGGCTTCTAATTATGGCTTGGTCTTTCTAGTGACCACTCCGCTTCCTGAAAGTATTCAGGAACCCACTGAGAATAACCTCATTAGAACAAAACCTACTCTGATCACTCAAGAAATTCCGAGGGATTTAGGAGCTCTTGTGTCAGCAGCCTGGATCAAAACCAAATATTAGAACAAAAGATGCTCCTAGCATGATTATCACTCAGGAAATTAGAAGGGTTTTAGAAGCTCTGTGCTGAGAACTGGAGACAAAGACCAAATATATATTTATTATTGTATCACAGTGAAAAAAATAACAAAATCAAATTCACGGGCTGCAACTAAATCAGTACATAGAGGAGTATTTAATGATACACTAGCTGAGATCAAAAAATAATAAGGGCTCAAGATTAATAAGCTAAACCATAAGTAGTGGAAATAAATATATAATAATGCTAAAAAATACAAATATAAGAGAATAATAGAGTTAGAAATTAATGAAACAGAATATATGTAAAATAAAGAAGGACAGCAAAGCCAAATATTGGCACTTCTAAGGGCTTACAAAATAGGGGAAAATGACAAATACATTCATAATTAAAAGGCATTAAACAATTTTAGAAATTAAATAGGAAACAGAACTGGATGTATTTTATGGATTAAACAGAAAATAAGAAAATATTTTAAAAATTAGAATGCCAATACATCTGAAAATTTTGAAAATGAACATATTTCTAACAAATTACAATTTATTAAAATTAGCCACAAAATCATGTAATTTCTGTGGTGCTGTTAGAAATTATATCAATAATTAAACTCTCCACAAAGAGTACAGAATGTTCAGTTAATATAAAGTCAACTTCTGCAAGACATTCCAGGATATGATGTTTCTAATTCTTCACAGATAATCTCAGAATCATAAAATAAAGAGACATTCTTTTTTCATTTTATGACAATGAAACATATTGATTGACAAACCAAGCACAGTTATACTAGAGAGGGAAGTTACAGGTCAATTTTATTCACAAGCAGATGCAACACTCAACCATGAAATATTAACAAACCAAATATAGCAACGTATATGATTTTCTGTGATTTATTTGAGGAATGCACAATTGGCTTATTATTAAAAATGGATGAATTTTATTGACTAAAATAATAAATTAAAGGAAAATCATTTGATTACTTCTACAAATGCAGTAAGAGCATGTGTTAAGATGCAAATCTTCTTCACATTAAAAAATACTCATAGAAAATAATTAAGATTCACTACAATAGGAACAACAACATCAAAATAAAACCCAGAGCAGATATAATATTAATGGTGAACTATTGATGCGATGCCTTTTATCATCAAGAATATAGAACACTATCCCCAATCTGTGCTGATATTGCTAACACTGTGAATGCTAACACAAATGCCAATAGTCCTATACCCAATGCTAACACCATTGCCCCCACAAATGCACACATGGGGGCCAGCAGCCCCACTCCCATCAGTGCTGCCCCCCTGACACTGCTGCCAGCTTGACAGCACTGCAGTAAGACTGCAGTCTGGCTCCTATCAGTGCCCTGCCCCAGCTGATGTGCATGCACCCTACTGAGCTACTGCCACGAGTAGCATATGCAAGGAAGCACAGATTCCACTGCCACTGCCCCAACAAAGGACTTTGATTGGCTCCACCCATTAGACTGCTATGGCCAGCAGTCCAGAAATACCTGGGCCACTCCAATGCAGTAGGTTCCTAAACTTGAGAGTCCAGAGAACAAAGCTGGAGGCCTAATAACACCCACCTAGAATTAGAGGATGCAGCCCAGGAGTGCTGAACTGAGGCTTGGTCCCATAAAGGTCAACCAATCCTACCTTATACAAAAATCAAATCCCAAGGATATCAGATGACATAAAAGCAAAATAACAATAACAAACATCAAAAAAAGCAACTTCAAAATTGAAGGAACATCAGGCCACACAGATGAGAAAGAACAAGCACAAGAACTCTGGCAACTCAAAAAGCCAGAGTGCCTTTTATCTCCAAACCACTGTACTAATTCCCAAGCAATGGTCCTTACTCAGGTTGAAATAGCTGAAATGACAGAAACACAATTCAGAATATAGGTACAAATGAAGATAAGATTCAGAAGAAAGTCAAAACCCAATCCAAGGATTCTAAGGAGTACAGTAAAATGATATAGAAAATGAAAGACAAAATGGCCATTTTCAAAAAGAACCAAACTGATCTTAAAAGCTGAAAACTCACTTCAAGAATTTCAGAATACAATCACAAGTATTAACAGCACAATCAACCAGATTCTTTCTCTGAGGTAAGAATCTCTGAGGAAAGAATCTCAGAGCTCAAAGCCTAGTTCTCCAAAATAACCCAGTAAGACAAAAATAAAGAAAAAAGATTGAAGAAGCATGAACGAAATATCTGAGACATATGGGATTATGTAAATAGACCAAATCTGTGTCTCACTGGCATTCCTGAAAGAGAGGGGGAGAAAATAAGCAACCTGAAAAAGATACTTCAGGATATTGTTCATGAAAATTTTCCCAACCTCGCTTAGAGAGGCCAACTTTTAGATCCAGGGAATGCAGATACCCACAAGATGACACTTCTTGTTTTAGTCATCAGATTCTTGAAGGTCAAAATGAAAGAAAATATGTTCAAGGCAGCTAGAGTGGAGGGGCAGATCATCTGCAAAAAGAACCCCATCAAAGTAAAGGTGGAACTTTCAGTAGAAACCATACAAGCTGGAAAAGTTGCGGGGATGGGAAGGGCGCACTATATTCAGCATTTTTTTTTTTTTTTGAGACAGAGTTTTGCTGTCGTCACTCAGGCTGGAGTGCAACGGCATGATCTCGGCTCACTAAAACTTCTGCCTTCCGGTTTCAAGCAATTATCCTGTCTCATCCTCCCAAGTAGCCAGGATGACAGGTGCCCGCCACCACGCCTGGCTAATTTTTGTATTTTTTAGTAGAGACAGGGTTTCACCATGTTGGCCAGGCTGGTCCTGAACTCCTGACCTCAGGTAATCCACCTGCCTTGGCCTCCAAAATGCTGGGATTACAGGCATGAGCCACCATGTCCTGTCTATTCAGCATTCTTAAAAGAAAAAAAATTCCAGCCAAGAATTTCATATCCACCAAAGCTAAGCTTTAAAGGTGGAGGAGAAACACAATCCCTTTTATACAAGCAAATGCTAAGGGAATTTATTATCACTGATCTTGCATTACAACAGAACTTTAAGGGAATGCTAAATATGGAAAGGAAAGAACATAACTGGCCACCATAAAAACACATTTAAGTACATAGACCATTGACACTGTAAAGCAACCACACTAACAAGTCTGTATAATAATAAGTTAACAACATCATGGCTGGGTCAAATCTGCACATACCAATGTTAACCTTGAATGTAAATGGCAAAATGTTCCAATTAAAAGGCAGAGTGGCAAGTTGGATAAAGAAGTAAGATCCAACAGTATGCTGTCTTCAAGAGACCCACCTCACTTGCAGTGATACCCATAGGGAAAAAGTATAGGGATAGAGAAAAATCTACCAAGCAAATAGAAAACAGAAAAAGGCAGTGGTTGCTATTCTAATTTCAGACAAAGCCAATTTTAAACCAGCAATGATAAAAAGGTTAAAAGAACATTAAATAATGGTAAAGGTTCAATTCAACAAGAAGACCAAACTATCGTAAATATATATGCAACCAACACAGGAGCACTCAGAGTAATAAAGCAAATTCTTAGAGACCTTTAAAGAGATCTACACTCATGTGCATATTAGTGGGAGACTTCAACACTTGACTGACTATATTAGACAGATCATCAAGACAGGAAACTAACAAGTACATTTAGGGCCTGAACTAGATGCTTGAACAGTGAGACCTAGTAGACATCTACGGAACCCTCCACCCCAAATCAATATAATATGCTTTCTTCTGATCTGCAAGTAACACATACTCTAAAGTTGACCACAAAATAAGCCATAAAACAATCCTCAGCAAATTCAAAAACACTGAAATTATACCAGCCATACCCCCAGACCACAGCATAATAAAATAGAAATTGATACTAAAAAGTCACTCAAAACCATACAATTATATGAAAATTAAATAACCTATTCCTGAATTATTTTTGAGTAAACAATAAAATTAAAGGTGAAATGAACAAATTCTTGGAAACTAATGAGAACAAAAGTACAACATGCCAAAATTTCTAGCACACAGCTAACACAGTATTAAGAGACAGTATCTAGCACTAAAAGCCCATATCAAAAAGTTAGAAAGATCACAAAGGAACAATGTAACATCACATCTAGGGGTACTAGAGAAACAAGAGGAGACCAAGCCTATAGCTAGGAGAACACAAGAAATAACCAAAATGAGCTAAACTGAAGGAAATTGCAATGTTAAAAAAAAAAAAAAAAAAAAAAAAGCATACAAAAAAAAAAGCCCAGAAGCTGGGTCTTTGAAGAAATAAATAAGTTAGACCACTAGCTAGATGAATAAAGAAAAAAAGAGAGAAGATCCAAATAAACAATCAGGAAAGATAGAGGGAGTGTTACCACCATCTCCATAGAAATACAAAACATCCTCAGAGACTCTATAAAGACTACTTTGCACACAATCTAAAAAACCTAGAAGAAAAAGAATTTTTGGAAATATGCAACCTCCCAAAATTGAAGCAGAAAGAAATTTAATCCTGAACAGACCAATAACAAGTTTCAAAATGGAATCATTCATAAAAAACTTACCCAACAGAAAAAGCCCAGGATCAAATGGATTCACAGCCAAATTCTACTAGATGTATAAATAATATCTGATACCATTTTCCTCCTGAGACTATTCCAAAAAATTGTGGAGAAGGAACTCTTCTTCAACTGATTATATGAGGGCAGTATCATCCTAATATGAAAACTTGGCAGAAACACCACAAAAAAGAAAAAAAAATCAGGCCAATATCCTTGATGAATGTAGATGCAAATATGCTCAACAAAATACTAACAAAGTGATTTTAGCAATGCATCAAAAAGCTAATCCATCATAATCAAGTAGGCTTTATCTCTGGGATGCAAAGTTTATTCAACATACGCAAATCAATAATATGATTTACCAGATAGAACTAAAAGCAAAAATCACATGATTATCTCAGTAGATGCAGAAAAGGTTTTCAATAAAATTCAACATTCCTTCATGTCAAAAACCCTCAACACGCTAGGCGTCAAAGACACATACCTCAAAATAGTAAGAGCCATCTATGACAAACCCATAGCCAACATCATACTAAGCAGGCAAAAACTGGAAACATTATCTTTGAAAAACAGAACAAGATAAGGATGCTGTCTCTCACCACTCCTATTCAACATCCTATTGGAAGTACTAGCCAGAGCAACCAGGCAAGAGCAAAAAGTAAAAGACATCCAAATAGCAAGACAGGAATTCAAACTATCTCTCTTTACCGATGGTATGGTTCTGTACCTAGGAAACCCTGAAGAGTACACAAAAATGTTCCTGGCACTGACAAACCACTGCAGTAATGTTTCAGGATACCACATCAGTGTACAAAAATCAGTAGCATTTCTACACACCAACAACATCCAAGCTGAAAGTCAAATCAAGAACACAATGCCATTCACAATAGCCACAAAAAATACCTTGGAATATCACTAACCAGGAAGATGAAAGATTTGTACAATGAGAATTTCAAAATACCTGCTGAAGGAGTCAGAGATGGTACAAACAAATGGAAAAACATTTCAAACTCATGAATAGACAGAATCGATATTGTTAAAATGGCCATACTTCCCATAGCAATTTATAGATATAATGCTATTCCTATCAAACAGCCAAAGATATTCATCACAGAATTAGGAAAAACTATAATCATCAATCTTTGACAAAGTCGACAAAACAAGCAATGGGGAAAGGACTCACTATTAAGTATATTGTTCTGAAATAACTGAAAATTTTTTCATAACAGAAAATTGAAACTGTTCCCCTCATAGCATACATAAAATCAACTCAAGATTTTACATTTTAAATACATAAATGTAAAACCCAAAACTATCAAAACCCCAGAAAATAATCTAGGAAATACCATTTTAGACTGATGCCCTGGGAAAGATTTTTTGATGTAGATACCAAAAGCAATTGTAAAAAATGTAAAAAAAGAAAAAAGAAAAAAAATTAACAAATGGGACCTAACTGTAATACAGAGCTTCTGCATAGCAAAAGAAAATATCAACATGGTAAATACAACCTACTGAATGGAAGAAAATATTTGGAAACTAGGCATTCAACAACAGTCTCATATCTAGAATCTACAAGGAAGTTAAACAAATGCATAAGTATAAAACAAATAACCCCACTAAAAAGTGGGCAAAGTACATGAACAGACACTTTTTTAAAGAAGACATACACATGGCCAATAAGCATATGAAAAATGTCCAACATCCCTAATCATTAGAGAAATGTAAATAAAACCACAATGAAATACAATTTCATACTGTCAGAATGACTATTACTAAAAAAAATCAAAAAAGAACAGATGATGGTGAGGTTGCGGAGAAAAGGGAATGCTTATACACTGGTGATAGGAATGTAAATTTGCTCAGCTATTGTGAAAAGCAGTATGGTGATTCCTCAAAGAACTTAAAATCAAATAACCATTCAACCTAGCAATCCTGGTATTGGGTGTATACCCAAAGGAATATAAATCTTTCTGCCATAAAGAACACATATGTTGATCACAGCAGTGTTTACAATAAAAAAGTTACAGATTCAACCTAAATTCACCTGTCAACAGTAGACTGGACAAAAAAAAAAAAAAAAAAGATACATATATACCATGTTATACTACACAGTCATAAAAAATAACAATATCATGTCCTTTGCAGCAACATGGATGGAGCAGGAGGCCATTATCTAAGCAAGGTAATATAGGAACAGAAAACCAAATGTGGCAAGTTTACACTTATAACTTGGAGCTAAATATTGATTACATATGTAAACAAAGAAGAGAACAACAGACACCGAGCCTTACTAATGGTGGAGGTTGGAAGGAGGAGGATGATGAAAAATTACCTGGGTGACAAAATAATCTGTATACCCAACTCCATGACACTCAATTTACCTATAACAAACCTGCATATATGTCCCTGAACCTAAAATAAGAGTTGAATAAATTAAAATTATTTAAAAAATATAAAATGTTCTCTGGTCATTGTTCTTCATTTTAAAAATAAAAATATTTTGGTAGTTAATGACAATATAGTCGTAATTAGGAAAATAAAAAGGAATAAAATACATAAGCAGTAGATCAATCATTGTTGATTATATAACTATGTTGATAACTTCCTCCAAAATAACTGCAGACAGTTTTAGAACCAATACAAAAGGTTATCAGGGGTACTAGGTACACAACCAATTTATCAAATCCACAAGCCAAGGAGAACATTGAACTTAACTTTTATAAGAATAAAAAATATTACCTCAGTCTCCATAGTCCTTTTTACATAATATCTAGATTATATTATAAAACATTAGAAATTCAGGGAAGCAAGAAAATATCACCCGTGATTAACAGAGAGCATAGTCAACAGAAGAAAAATCACAAGTTGCCAGTTAGGAATAATCACAAAAGTACTTCAAAACAATTATACAGATCTTAAAGCAAATTTAAGAAAATAAGGATCTAATAGATTAAGAGGCTGGGAATTTTAGAGATAAATTGATACTCTAATAACAGGCCGAATGGAATTTCTAGAATTAAAAACTACATTATCTTGAAAGTCAAAAGTTCTCACTATGTGAACTTAACATAGTGAATTAGTCTTACCTAACATAGGTTAGACTCTAAGGTTCATTAAATCTGAAGACAGATCAATAGCAATCATGAAAATTGAAGCAGAGAGGAAAACAAAGATTGAAAACATAAATGAACCTCTTAGTAATAGTCTCCATTAAAACAATCTCAATAGATAAAATAGACATATAATTAATTTTGTGAAAAATGAGAAAAAATGGAGTCAGCTTTTCTACTCATAAAAAATATCTTAATATTGGACACAGTAGAACAATGCTGGTGAGAGAAAATGAACACTCGGTGCAGACAGGGGTTGGTGTACTGGATGTGGATGTTTGAATTTGAAATTGGACAATATCTATGACCCTTTTCTCAGGCAACAGTACCCATAACTATTATGGTACTCCACTGGCTTAATTCAAATGTATTCTAGTTTCCAGAGGTAGCATAGAAACGGTAGTTGGTTAATAATAAGAATAGTGAACATCTGCTGAGTTAGTAAAATGTTCCAGGCTGTATTCTGAGCATTACATTATTCCCAGCATCAGGTACCACTAGCCACTGCTCACCGAACTGACTGAGTTGTCTCAAATCAGTCCTAACAGAACAATCTCAAAAGACATATTTTCTCTTCTGATATACATGAACATGGCCAAAAAAAAAAAAAAAAAAAAAGAAGCAGAAGAAAAGAAAATAACTCTTACTGGTTGATGGGGGCATCACATAGATCTTGAGAATAATGCACACGTAAAGGATTGTGAAACCTCAGATGAGAAATAGGTCTGGATGATGTTGTTTGAGCTTCCAAATCAAACAGTAGCTGACCTATGCTGTTATACAAGTCAGTGCCTTACCTTTGTGTTTAAAGCACCTTTATTTTATTTTTCTATTTTCA
>NW_016803479.1:1317692-1323340 GCF_001698545.2 Rhinopithecus bieti | reverse complement strand
TCTTACTGGTTGATGGGGGCATCACATAGATCTTGAGAATAATGCACACGTAAAGGATTGTGAAACCTCAGATGAGAAATAGGTCTGGATGATGTTGTTTGAGCTTCCAAATCAAACAGTAGCTGACCTATGCTGTTATACAAGTCAGTGCCTTACCTTTGTGTTTAAAGCACCTTTATTTTATTTTTTTTTCTATTTTCAAATAAGAAGTTAAGAATAAAGTTAAAATGTTTTGTTGTAAATGACTTTCAAGTCTCTTGATCAGTTGAATCTTATTGCAGAACAATGGGAAAATTTATAAACTTTCTGGGTATTAATAATAAAATTATTTTCATTGGGTAAAAGATGCTCTCTTCTAAGCTATTGAGAGATGAGCCCAGCGATTGTTAGAGAAAAAGTGATATATTTATAGTTATGATAATTTTATATTAAATGTGTATTTCAGTTATATATGGTTTTAAAGGGTAGAATTAAGGCAAGTGGCTTCAGTGTAATGACAAATTTTAATGGGTAGAATTAAGGCAAGTGTCTTCAGTATAATACCAAATTTTAAATAGCCAGAGAGGTATAAAGATAGAAAGATTTGTCTTTAGAGTTCTTCATTATTGAGACATTAAAATGAAGGCTAGATAGACATTTAGTAGGGTTACTGATCAGAGGATGCAAGTATAAATTGGATGGTTAGAACCCATGTGCTTTTAGTTCCTTCTGTTCTTATAATTTTTTGAGTTTTCTGAAAAAGTATGTTTCATGAGTTCTAAATGTATGTCCAAACCACCTCTTATTTGAAAGTTAATATTTTCTACCATTTTAAAAGAGGTTGTTTAGTAATGGCAATTATGAACATAAGTCAATATGCAATTATGTGAAAAGACAGAAATATTAACTATGAAAAAGACAGGAGAATGTTCTCCTATAATGTTTCAAAAGACTACTGAGGGAGGAAGAGTAAGCAATATAAAAAGTCCATATATTAAACACAAGGTATCCAAAACTCAATTACTCTATTACTACACCATGCAGAGTGTCTGATTATCCTAGAAAAATAGCATGTAATAACATAGTTCTTTGACAAGAGGTCAATTGAATGTAGTACAATTGAGAATTTAAACAGCTCACATATCAAATCAATGCTATCACATCTATAGGAGATACTTAAGGAATCTAGCTATTTAGGATCCCTGTATTCATAGAATTATGATTGTTATGTATGAAGATAATATAGTATTGTATATCATTCATTTGTCAACAAATCTATCAAAATCTTAAGTGAATGTTAACCAACAATATTTAAAATTGTATATACAGATTGCAGTATAAGAATTAAATGCAATGGATAAGTGTATATATATATTTCATAATATTATTTGAAATTTCTAGGATTAAAAACAAAGTTATTAAATATATTGTTATATTAGTCTTGATCCCTAAATATTTTCATAACAATGTGTTGTGGTGAATGCCTATATTTCATGTGATGGTATGGTATAGAGTGGAAATACTTCAATTTTGGAGTCAAAATTGGATAATTTGTTACTTTGGGTGTCATAAAGGAATTTTCTTCTTGCTTAGAACATCAGGCAGAACGTTCTAAACAGCCATTAATTCTGCAACCATGGAAGGAGACAGGACAGTTTAGCCCACACTGACTGTGTGATATTAGACAAGTCATCTAATGTTCCTGTGTTTCAGCTTCCTTATCCATAAGGTGGAAATAGTATCTACTTCCTCATAACTGGCAACAGTTCCCAACTGTTCTCTGAAGGACTCCTTGTTGCTGTGGGCACTAATGGAGTTAATTCATGTGAAATACAGAGCTTAGCACCTGGTAAATAATTAATAAATGTTAGTTATTAATTTTATTGGTGAAATGGAAGTCGTAGGGTATGTTTTGTAGAAATGTTATGAGAATGAAAGGATATTGTATGCAGTAACTCTGGCACATAACATGTCCTCAGGAAATAGTAGCTGCTTACTATTACTGTTGAAGCAAGTATTTCCTTAGACTTTTTAGCTATAAGACCATTAAGTAAGAATTTTTCAGTGACTTTTCTAGAAACAAAGGTTATAACTAAAGTCTTATGATATTATACACATCTACATTTTGGGAAGGTCCCCTTGACTACATTTCAAAGAAGGACTAAAACCTAAACAAAATATGAATATTTAGAAGAGATTCATATAATCTATTTTTTTAGTGAATAAAGAATGGTGAATGTAATTCTCTTTCAATTATGGGTATATACACAAGCTAGCTTCACAAGTAATTTTATAATCATTGGAACCACTGACAATTGATTAGGTTTTTTAAAAAAGTCTAGGCTAGTGTCAATATCATAAATGACATGAACTGATTTCAGCATTTCATGTCTCAGTAATTTAAGATTTCTAATAATATATGTGCAAAATTTAAATAAAAAATACAGAACTTATGAGCTTTGTGACATTACAATTTGTATGATGCTATAGTTTTGACCTTTGCATAATATAAAAAATTCAGAGGTAACATGATCTTTATCTTCTCAGCATGGCACACTGATATATTCTCTCATTTCAATTTATACTCACTGATAATGAGATATGTTTGATGTTTTATGCTTGTTTTTTGAAAAAGTGTTTCATAATTAGAAACTTATTTGGTAATTGTCTGAGTCAGCTGGGACTGCTATCACAAAATACCATAGACTGAGTAGTTTAAGCAACAGAAATTTATTTTTAACATTCTGGAGGCTGTAAATCTTATGTCAGGATGCCAGCCAATTCCGAATTGGTTTCTGGTGCGGCCTCTCTTCCTGGCTTGCAGATAGCCACCACTTTCTTCCAGTTTGTTACCATTATCTTTCTTTAGTCCCTGGTGTGTGCCTGTGGGGAGGGAGGGAGGGAAAGAGAAAGAGAGAAAGAGAGAGAAAGAATCAGCCCCTCTTCTTATAAGGCCGCCAATTTCATCAGATTAGTACCCCACCTTTATGACCTCATTTAATTTTAATTACCCTCTAAATGTCCTATCTTCAAATACAGCCACACTAGGGATTATGTCTTCAACATGAATTCTGAAGGGGAAACAATTCAGTCCATAGCAATAATCCTTTGGCATTTGGCACATTTATTTTGTATATAGAGAACTACACATACATGGGCAAAAAATCTCTTATTTATTACGTATAACATCTTGTCATTCAAATTGATTTCATTATGGGATAGTCATTAGTTCTATGTGTTTTTGAAATGGGAAATGTTCCCTTGTCCACTTGCAAGGTGTGCAACAGGGGGAGTGGCTTACTTCTTCAGTGCCTGGCTGCTCACATCTCTAGGGGAGCATACAGATGGGCCAATTGTGGGGCTCTGATCCCACACAGTGTCTAGGGATGAATGTTTACACCTGCTGAAGCCCCAGTGGCCATGTGTTGCAGCGTTCTCTTTTAGTTTTGCCATCTATAAGCTTGTGTTAACCAGCTCAATTAGACTCCTGCCTTATTGCAAAGACAGAGGGCTTTCTGTATCCAGTGGTTCTTGCCCTGGGCCTGGAGAATGAATGCAAGATTTTATTGAGTGGAAGTAGCTCTTAGCAGATGGGGGATTTGGAAGACAGATGGCGGCCCCAGCGCTCTTCCGACCACCACAGCAAAATTCTGTGTCGTTCTGCTGGTCAGTGGCCTGCCGGAGTGCCTGTGCCTGTCTGTGCCTTCCTCTCAAAGTCCAGTCGCCTGTGTGTTCCTCCACTGATGTGCTCCTCTAAACGTCCAGATGCCTATGTGTCTCTCTGCTAGGCTCTCGGGTGTTTCTATAGGTACAGGATGGGGTCGTGGTAGGTCGGGGTCGTCTTGGGAAATGCAACAATTGGGCATGAAGTTAGGAGTACCTGTCCTCACCTAGGTCCATGAAGATGGAGCCCTAGACAGGGACCACACCCTTCGTCTACCCAGCACTTCCCTTCTCCCTTTCTATATCATTTAAAGGGACTACACTCTTCCCTTCCCAGCACTTCATATCATTTATATGTAGTTCTCTGTGTTATAGCTTATTCTATATATTCTATACATATATTCTAGCATTCACTGAATTTTACCAGTGTTTACTTAAAAATGTTGAAATTTGTTTCATATAAAATGGAAAACAATCTCAAAATCAGGAAGACTATTATCAAAAGACAAGCAATAGTATTACTGGCTGTGTGGAAAAGGGAATTTTTGTACACTATGGGAATGTACTTTGGTGTAGCCATTATGAAAAACAGTACGAAGTTTTCTCAGAAAATTAAAATAGAATGATCATATAACCAAGCCATTCCTCTCCCGGGTATATTTCTAAAGGAAATGATATCACAACTCTGTGAAAATATCTACACTTCCAAGTTCATTGCAGTTGTATTCACAATAGTCAATGAAAACAACCCATGTATCTGTCAATGGATGGATACAGAATATCTATATAAATATATATACACACAATGAAATACTATTCAGCCTTAAAAAAAGAAGATCCTGCCGTTTGCCAGACATGGATGAACCTGGAGGGCATTATGCTGAGTGAAATAAACCAGACACGGAAAAAAAAATGTTAAATGATCTCATTTGTATGTGAAATATTAAAAAAAGAAAAGAAAAAAATCAAATATACAGAGAATGAAACAGTGTTTATGGGGGTGGGGAGGAAATGGGTAGGTAAATTCAGGTCAAATAATACAAAGTGACAGATATGTAGGATAAACAAGGATAGAGATCTAGTGTATAGTATGAGTGGTATACTTAACAAAAATTATATTGCATTTGATATTTTTGCTAAGCAAATAGATTTTACCTTTTCTTGTCACAAAAAAACAGTAACTATTTGAGATGATGGATATGTTAATTTACTTTACCATGGTAACAATTTTACTGTCTATATGTATCCCATAGCATCATGTCACATACCTTAAATGTACACAATATAAATAATTTTTAAAACTTAGATCTTAAAGCAACTCTATATATCTGCCTTAACACATAATATAAATGGAATTATATAATATGCAGCCTTTTATTCATGTTTTATTCACTTAGCATAATGCTTTTGAGACTTATTCATGTTGTTTATGATATCAGCAGGTTGATCCCTTTGATTGCTGAGTAATATCACATTATATGGATGTATTACAGTTTGTTTATACATTTACCAGCTAATGAACATGTGGATTGATTCCAGTTTGGGGCAGTAGTAAATAAAACAGCTTATAAACATGTTGTTTACATGTTTCTGTGGATAGTTATTTTTTTTCCTCTTGGGTAAATACTAGGTATGAAATTGCTAGGTAACATGTTAATATACACACACACGTAATTTCTACATAAGAGTTTTTGTTAGATTCAAGCTGTATGACAATGCTCCCTGGAGATTTTTAAATTATCTTCAGGAATTTGGAAACCATACTTAAAATGCCAGAAAATACCCACTATTTGCCCAAGGATTCTTATTTTCCATATTTTACTAAACTGGACGATAAGTTTTTATTTTCATAAAGATCTATGATTACATTTGCTTATGTATAGCTCTGAGTCAACTGATTAAAATCTCCTGGAATTTTATGAACAAACAAAATTGTTCTTTACTATGCAGGAAATATGTATCAATATTCTATTCTTTCAGGACTCCAGAATTTTAGTTAGAATACT
>NW_016803479.1:1285275-1317477 GCF_001698545.2 Rhinopithecus bieti | reverse complement strand
TTTAATCTAAATTATTTATTCTAAATTATTTAACCAAAATTTAAATCCAAAATGGTATGAACAGTTTTAATCAAATACCTGCTTGTACTTGTATGTTTTGGAAAAGACTGTGATATAATGAAATCAAATTATCTTTTCAAGATAATTTGTTAGCCAGCTTCATCTACTTTTGATATATTTTATTATTTTCCCTGATATATATATATATTTTTTTTTTCTCTGTATATATATTTTTCTCTGTAAATATATATATATACTCTGATATATATATATGATTTTTCTTATGATAAACATACTTTCCCACAAGAATTGCAAAGAAGTTTCCCTTTCTTAGTTCTGTTGGCTATTTGCTAATTAGCTATGAAGCTACTTTATTTGAGTGTGGACGTGAGGACTATTCTTTTTCCAAATTCTGAGAGACATTATATGCTGTTTACATGCTGACAGTGTGGTGATGGTGGTGGTGATGCTGATGGTGGTTATGACTGTGGTGGTGGTCATGGTTTTGAGGTGAAGGTAGAAGTGATGAGGGTGCTAATGGTGAAGGGATGGTGGTGATGGTGCTGGTGGTGTTAAAAGGCAGTGACAGAGGACAGAGGAGCTTAGCTTAGATTTCCGCATAACTATCACTGTAATATCAGGAACTCACTGACTGATGTCTGCAAAAAGTAACAGAGTCTCATTAGCTTTAATTTTTTTACTTACATTCCAGAATGAGATGGAAGAGTAGGTTGACTATCTAATAACAGTGCACATGGGCCCACGCTGAACATTATAAGCTCCAAAAATACACTCCAGAGTTAGGAAGAACATTTTACTGAAAGGACAGCATAGTTATTGTAGAATACACACAGTAGTAAAACCATATTAAAGGTTATGTCAACATGGAGGAAAAACATACGTTCACCAGAGGGAATTTAGAGAAATACAAACATCATTAAAAGGCGAATGATCACTCCAGAAGGAAAGGTTAACATAACCAAATTTTGCTCATTAAAGTATGTAGAAAAAAGAGAAAGACAACTTTGGGTTTTTTAATGCCCTTGTGTTCATTGATCATGTTGAACTTATCTTCAATACTTCATAACATGCTGCTTAAAATATACAATCTAGAAACATACTTGCTCTTGCCTTCAGCACAACATGTTGCCAACCAGCATTTAAGGATTTAAGGTTTTTTTTTTTTTTTTTTTTCTCTTCAGATCTCAAGAAATATATATGAACTTGAGTTGTTGATGCCAAAACTTGTTACAATGACTGAGAAAACTGCATTAGTAAAGATACAGATTTCAAACACTTTTAACTAAAATGTTCTACTTATTTTCAGTCATGTTACTTGCCCTGGTCAGTCATTGTCTGCGAGTGCTAAGAAAACACATGTAAAATTTTGGGCAGATGCCACCGATGTAGAAGTCACTTACTGATTGTACATTCAGCAGAATCTCCAAGATATGATTTCTGTTTCAGGACTTACCAAAGAAAGACTTATAGACCCCATGCCAGTCTTGAGCAAGACTGTGAATGTAGTAGAAGGATTAGCTTACTGAAAAATGCTGCTGGAAAGTGATAGTTAGTTTCAAGTTCTCAGTTTTGCATTAGAGGAAAAGATTCAACTCTAGTATTAAAAAAAATAGTATTTTAGGCAAAGTTCATTGGCAGGAAACAAACCAAGAGACTGTCTATTATAGCTCTTTCTGTCACTAAGAATGCTGTCTGGAAACTAATATTCATGTGTTTAAGCCTTAAAATTCCACTAACAAAGTATATAAATAACTTGTTTTAGAGTTAAATTCAAAGCTTCAAGAATTTGGTATCCCAAATAACCTGTAAAAGTAATTAGTCTACTTTTTATCATTTTCACAATAAATGTGGCATAAAATGGAATAACTGAAAAATGATTTGTCAGACTATGCAATACTGTGGTTGTTCAAGGAAATTTCAGTTTTTCTTAATTTGTTTTATTTCTTTTCCCTTAATGTTTTTCTCAATTAATACAGTTTTACCAACTTATAGAACATATGTTCTATTTCATAATAGATGGGATTTTATATATGATATGACTATTTTGCAATGAAGATAAATCCATAAGCAACTATGACAAAGTTTTAGAATATGTAAAATTCTGCAAAATATATTTAGAGCATGAATTTAATGTGACACACTTTAATTACATTTAGGCCTTTAGCACATAGACTAGTAATTTATTTTATGTTATAACTGAAAAGAAAGATTATGAAAAAATAATATAAAGTTCCTCTGTTTTAATCATAAATGAGGAGAATAACTGACAATATGAATGTTACTATAGGTAAAATAATTTTTTCTAACACTTGGAAAACATTTTCACTAAAAAATTTCACCAGGTTTATAAAGAATAAGTGACAATATATTCTGCAGTCTTGTAAAATTGGGTATTATGTTTTCTGAATTTCAAAGTTCTCCATAGCCTTTTCTTCTCTCTTTCTCCTATGTTTTAAGTCATTTCTTATTGTTTTCTATTGCCAGTTATTTTTTTCCATTAACTAAAAAATTTTATTTTCATTTTCTTCATAGAAACAAATTTATAGAGATAATTCTCCTCTTTTTTTTTTCTTATTCTGTATCTTTTTAGTATTTGAGAACTTGTAACGGGTGTGAGAAAACTTCTGTAAGGAGACAGATAGTAAGTATTGTAAGCATTGTAGTCCATACAGTCTCTGTTCCAGCTACTCAGTTCTGCCACAGATGAGTCAGATTGTTTTTTATTTTCATTTTTTATTCAATTTTTGGGTTTATTTGTTACAGCAGGTAGCAATAAGCCAGTTACTATAACAAAGGCATTTAGCCCAACTTTGCAGGGTGTTTTGAGAAGGCAAATTTCATAATATTGTTAACTAGGTAAACAGGGTAAAGATCTTTTGTCTGGGCTCTGGATGGAAGCTGCAGACCAGAACCAGGACCAGCTCAGTGGAAGCTAAACTAAATTACATCTCCTTGATGGGATTCTCCTGTTAGCTTGGCCTTATAAATCATATGTTTTTCTTTATAGGACCTGAGGAAATCCTCCTGCTAGTTTGGCCTTAAAATTCATATCTTTCTGTTTATAGGCCCTGAGGAAGAGACAGAGTCACCTTCTAACATGGGGGTTTAGAAGTGAGCCTGAACAGGAAAGCAGCCACAGACAAATGTAGGTTAATGAGTGTTGCTTTGTTCAATAAAACTTTATTTACAAAAATAAACAGTGGGCTGGATTTAGCCTACAGGCCATAGTCTTTTTTGATTGCTTCACTTCGCTCAAATTGCTATCGCTTTCCCAGTTTATCCCCCAAGAGGAAGTTTACAAGATATAAAGTCATTCGTTGTTCAGATACTTTAACTCTTTTGCTCTTGTTTTCTACATACTTTTTTTTCCCTTCAAACTGTGTTTTGAGGCCTCTACAACAGACATTCAAGGTATATATGCCTTCCGTTTTCAACTCAATTGTGAGAAATTCCAGGCAGGAACCTGGTGTTTCTCTTTACTGCTCAATGTCAGTAATTATCCTTCATGTAGACTCTATACATTTTTCTTTACACTTACTTGATCCTTTGTTCTACACAAATCAAAACTCTCTGTGTGATATTTGGGGATATTGTACAAAGTAGATTCCTTTTGGGTCTTGTCCTTTTATGCCGGATGGGTGTCACTGAATCACATACAAATACTTGGAAAGAGACTATTTTAGGAATTTACAGAGGCCAAAGGTAAGCAGGAGAATGCATGGCTGTCCCTGGTCTTATTACTTTCTTGAGAGTTTTTCTGGAGTCACAGACCGGCTGAGCGCTTAGAGTTCCAGCCTATGTATCAGGGAAAAGACTTTTCTATTTGGGGTTCTCTGATCTTTCTCAATTTGTTAATCAGTAGTGTTCAACAAATTTCAAAACTTTTCATTTCATATACGTTCATCCTCAATCTCTTTTTTTCCATCTTTGACCCCTACAGATATGTTTGATTGTTGGATATTCCTCCACAAGTCCCTGAATCTTTCTATTCATTTTCTATAATACTTTTTCTCTTTTCTTCAGATAGAATTATTACTAGTAATCTGAATTCATGGTCACTGATTTTTTTCTTTGTTATCCATAATCTGCTGGTTCATACATTTACTACATTTAAAAATATATGTTACATTTCAGTTTTAGAATATTCATTTTAATTTTTAAAATTTCAATGTAACTGTTGAGGTTACCTGACCTATTAGCCCATTAAAGTAATGTTTCCTTTAGTTCATTTTTTGTTATTTGAAAATATTTATAAATAGCACCTTTAAAGTACTTGGCTATTAAATCCAGCCTCTGAGAAATCGAGAGATTCTTTGCTATTAACTACATTTTTCTGATTCTTTGGGCAATATTTTCCTGTTCTGTTTTATTATTTTTCTATGTCTAGTAATTTTGTTTGTCTTTTTTTGGCATATGGCTATTGTTGATATGTTGTAAAGGATTCAATTTTATTATCTTATTTTAAAGATTATTGATTTTTATTCTTGTAGGCAGATCAATCATCATTTGATCACTTCTTTCTCAAAGTTATATGTTTTGTTTTGGTTTTATGTTTTGTTAGGGAAGATCTTTGGAACGTCTAAGGTATTTCCATGGTTCTCATAAATCAACGAGGCCCAACCATGAAATGCTTTCTTTTTTTCTTAGGATGTTGTCGGGGTTTGGTTTTAGACTTGCTTAGGGTGGGCCTAGGGTAGACTTTCCTCCTGGTTGTGGTCCTTACCCTTAGGTTGAGGAATTGCTAGTATATCAGCCGGATGGAAGGAATGTTGCAAACAAGGTATTAATGAAGTCTCTCCACTGTGGTTATGTTGTACCTCTAGCATTGCCAGTGCTGTGGCTACCTCAAGTGTCACTCTTCCTTTCTCAACCAGACAGAAGCTGCTTTATCAGCCACTTCTAGTAAGACTTTTGGTAAGCATAACCCAGATAATAGCCAGGAACTTGAAGGAAACTTCTGTTAAAGAAAACCAGAATTGGAAAATAATTGGTACAGTAAAAATATTGTGTTCAAACTATTTCAAAAGAGACATTAGTATAGGAGAAAGTTCAATTCCAAATCCATCATGGAAATGTGAGGATTTATAGCCAAGGAGCATGATGTGGGATTCAGGGGATGGACAGTTACTAAGAGGAAACATCAAGGGTACTAAATAATCTGGCTAAACCAACTTGGCAGGATTCTTACTTAAGGCAGTGCAGGGTGATTAGATATTGTCTGGGGAATGGTGAGGATGTGGAATTTGATGGAATACAAAGAGTGATCAGATACCAAGGGTGAAAGATTCTCACTAAACTGACTTAGTAAAATTCTTGCTAAAACTGGTTGATGCACGCTGGATGAGACAGACACCAGTGTTGCAGCCTACAGCACCTAGAAGAGCCTGATTAGCTTTTGGTCAAAGAGACTTTTTCAACTCCCATTTATATGTTTTACACCTTTTCTGTGAGGATTTTCTTCTCTAGTGCTCTCCCTTGTCTCTTCTAGCAACTCGAACTTTCCTTTACTCTGGTCTCTGCCTCCTAGTCTCAACAGAATCCCTCTCTTCTAATTGAATTCCACATCATAGTCAGGTATAGAATTTCTGACATCCAGGCACACAGCTGGGTGACTGTGGGACTCACCTCTTGGGTTCCTCTAGTCTCTGGAATAACAATCTAAGCTGACTGTTGTTCAATACCTGAAAACTGTGATCATATATTTGTTCACCTGGTTATTGTTTACTATAAAGGCTAATCTACGCCACTCTAGATCCCAATTAACTTATGATAGCTGGAGGTGGAAATATTTTTGGATATTTTAAGTTTATATAATATATATAATTATTAAATATATTTGTGTCACTTTTTAAGATACACCCATGTTGGTATAATTAGCTATAGTAACATATTTTCATTGCTTTATTATATCAATGTATCTATCAAATGAATACAGAACAATATATTTATTATATTATTGTGATGCTTTGGGATATTTTCTTTCAATTTTAAACTTGTATTAACAATCTTGATATGAAAAAGTTTGTACATGTGTCCTGATGCTTACATGCATACATTGTTTTATGATCTATTGAGAGTGGAATTGCCAGGTTGCACTGTTTGCAGTGTGTTTAATTTTACACAATAGCAGTAAGACATTGTCCTACTTTGTAGTCCCATGAACATAGTAGTAGAGTTTCTATTTCTTCATATCCTGGCCAAATGCTTGGTATTTTCTGAACTTTTAATTTAGAATAGTTTGTATATTCTTTTAAAATAAATCTTTTAAAATAAATGTTAAAATAATTTTGTAGATTTAAATTAAGTCCATGTTCTTACCTGAGTAAGAAAACAATAGACACAAGAAAATACACAAGGATGTATGACATTTAAAGCAATATTTATATAATTATAGGTATTTAAATTACAAATGTTCTTAATAGATGATGCAATTTCAAGAGATAAATCTTAATTCTTCCATGTTATTTTAAAGTCGGCAGTTGTCATAACCATCACAACTGTTTATTTATCTGCATATTTTTCCGGTCCTGTTAAGAGTTTAGCTAATGCAACAGCATACAGCATGCTTTCCTTTTAGACCAGCTCTTTTCACATCTGTTTGTTACCTTTGAGAAAGGCACATTAACAACTTGCCCTGTGCAGCAGATTTTGCCAGTGACTTGTTGCCAATTGGGTATTAAAGGGAATTGGGAACACATGCTTTATTTTAAAAATCCCTAACAATTTGGATTGGTTGCTTTTGGACTGAACTAATTGACACTCAATCATTGTCATGCTGCCTAGCCTGCCTGCAATAATCATTTGAGGGACAATGGTTTGCAAGTTGCACTTCATGAGTTTGGATCTGAATGACAGTATCGAAGTAAGTGCTGCCATCTGACCCATTTTCCAATGGAGTAGAAAATGCAGCTCCCATTGAAAATCTCCTAACTGTACTAATTTATATTCATCTGATAACCCATTGAGGGGAAAATGGGACTGAGCTGGCAGATGGCCTTTCAGATATAAAGGGCACATGGCAAACTGGTTGTTTGTTGCTTACTCACACTGGAATACTAAAGATATCGCAGAATATGCATATTGCTGGAATTTCATTTTTTAGATTCTGATCAGCACTCTATTCATAATCTAAAAATTATAATTTAGAAATCTTCTTACATAAGTGAGACTCATTTGTGTGTATTTAATACATTTATGAACATAACATATGGTTTCTTCTTAACAGCTCATGTCAGAATTAGAGCTAGGATTACCGTATTATCATTTATGCAGCTTTAATGCATATAATTTTTTGTAAGATTTTTTTTGTCAGCTTAATGAATGAAAAGGCAGCCACTCATTCCTCTTCAGGCACTGACTGTAATGATTTTTTATAATGCTGGCACCAAATGGCTAGAAAACATCCCTTTGAAATATGAATTTAAAAGATATTCCTCGGAACACATTTAGATCAAAGTGATGTTATTTGAGGGGGCCGAAAAATAAACAACAATTTAATTTCCTTTCTCTATTGAAATGACTATATAAGCCAAACATTTTTGTAAATTCAGTAAAATAGCTCCTCTTTTTTTACTAAGCCTTGAATCTTTAATGGTATTTATTGTTTTGTTATTTAAAAAACTTTTTTTTCTCGAATTTTTTGTGGTGTTTACTTTTAGAATTGGTAGAGGGGTCTGAAAAAAATAGAAGACTCTTATTACTCCTTTTAGGCATATTCTCCTCAAATTCTGATAAGTCACATTGAGAAGTAATTTATTTTATGTGAATAAATTGTTTTCCTAATTGATCTAACCCAATTCTGTATTTACAGTAATGATTGAAAATGTCAACATCTTAATTTCTTAAAATGGCAAATTTATTCATCTACTTCTAGTACATAATTAGTACCTTATATTTTAAAAATGCAATATAACATGCCATGATCTAATACTGGATATATTTCTGAGAGACTATATTTGTGAAATTAATAAGTTTATTTTTAAATATTTTAAAAGAGTCAAAGTTCATAATTAATGCATAAACATGAAAAGAATAAAAAACAATATCAACTTCTTACCAAGTACAGCATAATGTGTACTGTTAATGATGAAGAAATTACATGAAACAGGAAGCAAAATATAAGTTGTCAAACAAGGAGGATGTGAAAATAAGGGACAGTAAGAGCTGCAATTGTTTACATTCTACTGTTCCTGGAACTCTGTTAACTTCCTTATATGCTTATTTCATGCACTCCTTGCAACAACGGTATGAAATACTTTTATTACCTATGATTTTCATGCATTTATATACCTGTAAATTATTCAGATATATAGTAAGAGCTCTATACATAAATATTTATACTTTACAGATAAGGACATTGAAGCCCAGTTGAGAACAATTAACTTGCCCAAGGTTATACAGCCATTGAATTGAAGAACTGGAGTTGGAGTTCAGTTTGGCCAATGTTAATGCCCAGGTTCTGTTTTCCCTCACTGTCAAGTAACAATTGAGAGAGTATTCACTCTGAGCATGATTATGGAGAATCAAAGATCTTACAATGTATTATGAGAAAAAATATCTGGATTGCTCAGAACTATGACAGAAAATTAAAAGTATATTTAGAAATAAACTAAGACTAAATTTGACATTTATTTTGAGATATAAAATCCTGAAATAAAAGAGTATAAGTCTGTTTTTTGTTGTCGAAATCTAGGGCTATTTTGGAAACAATATGAGGAGGAGTATTTCAAAATAATAGCCATTTTGAATTTACTAATAGGAAAATGCATTATTGTTTAACCTTAATATTACTGCGTTGGTCAATTTACCAAATTACATTGCTGTGTTCTGTCAGAAAAGAAAAGGTTACATATGAACTATGAAAATTTCAGTTAGTAGGTACTCAAATCATGTTTATTGAAAATTGTATGAATTAATAAAATAACTTAAAATAATATGGATGTCTATAACCATCTCAATTATTTAATAATGTATTTTACAAAATAATCACAAAGTCAGTCATGATTCATTTTCCTTCTATTATGTGACTCTGGTGTTATCTCTGCCAATTGTTTTAATTACTATGGATGTTCATGAATCATGCATATAAAATATTTGGATTTCCATACTTTTGTGCTGCAAGACAATTTTGCATTGGGCACAGATTTTTGAATTGTGAAAAAATAGAAGTCCATGTCACACGGTATCATTTGGATGGTGTGATTGCTGAATAAAAATTTACTGAAAAAAAGCAGTATAGAAACTAATTAAATCAGCAGTTATATTTTGAATATATATTTTATGAATACATATGTCAAATTTATACTAAATCGTGTTTGTATAGTTATTCAAATGTCAATTTATTTGCTTAATCCAAAAACTTTATGTACACCCCAGTATTGTTTATATTCTATGTTTTAAAATGATATCTGTGGTAGTAATGAGTACGTATTTTGCACAAGAGCAAGGTAATGCAGTGGAACAAGTTCCACTGCTGGGGAATCTCAGCTACAAAACCTAATAACTCTATGATTTTGGATGCGTTTTTAATCTTTTTGTGGTTTCCTTCCCTTGTCTTTACCAGGAAAATGTATGATATTTACCAAGTAGCTGGTGTACCATTAAAACAAATCATATGCAGTACATTTGAAATAAATTAGAGCAATAAATCATTCTAACAGACAGTATTTTGATTATATAAAGACTCAGGTATGAAACTAACAAAATATCAAAACTTAGAGGCTACTTTTATTAGTACAATAATTTATTAATTCATCATCCACCTTACATGTGGTGAATCTTAATGTGCACAGCACTATGTCAAACTGTGAGTTGCAAATATTTATCCATCATATATTTTATCTTCAAGATATGTCACTTTTAAATGTAAACATAAAGAAGGAATTGAAATAAAATATCATGTTTTTATTGTATAAAGAAAATATTATTTTATCAAGGTTTTAATAGAATTCTGTAGAAATTGACAGGAAAAAGCTAATTTCAACTCTGAAATGTTGGGTATAGTGGTTCCTCTGAGACTTATAGATGGATTTGACTGGGGAAAACACATGTGAGTGTGACCAGGGTATCTTTAGATCAATGAAGAATAAATGTAGCATTTGTTCTTTCTTGAGTAGCATGCTAGCAGCAGTAAACGGAGGGTGTGGAATGTTTTCAAAAGACATTTTGCATAAAATATGCTGTATAAGCTGTTGCCAATACTTGCTATACAGTTGACTAAAGACAATCTCTGGCTTGCCACTATGTCCAGTGATGGTGATGAACAAGGTGGTGACTTTCAAGGATTCCATATGTCAAGTGAGAAAAAAATGGTGTCTCACCTCCTTGCTTATGCAAAAATATACCTTCCAGTAAACTGGAAGAAGTAGATATTGAATAAATTTGTAACATTGATAAGGAGAAAAAAAAAAAAAAGAAAAAAAGAAAACACATGTGAGAATAAAATAAGACGTTGTTGGGAAAAGTATGGGAAATACAGTAAAAATTAGGAAATAGGATATGGAATTTCACATTTTAATGTAATCATTTACTACAAGAGATATATTAATAATCAAATTTATTTTCTGTCCCCAAAAGAAATGGGACCGTAAAACTGTTTACTAAATAAAGTGTGCAATTGACATTCTTACATCACACATATCATTTTTTCCATTACCTTCTCCCCACCCTTGAACCTTGCTTTTTCATGAACATCTTTTTTTCTAAAAAATTCTCATTGAATTAAAATAGCATAAGACACTAGCAAAGACATATATTTCTGAAATTGAAAGGAAAATGTCCTATTTTGGCAATAACTGATCTGTCTAACATAAAGTTATTGTTAGAAAGTGGTTGAAAAATTAAGTTCAACAGCTAGAATGGACTTATCCAAGAAAATCTGGAAACAGTATATGATTAAAGCAAAATTTTAGGGTAGGGACTATGGCAACAGCCGTACAATGAACTTGAAATGAAGTACATCCCTAAAGGCATAGAGATTTGATAGAAAATTTTAGCAGAAATCCACAAATAATTAATCCTGGACAGAGTGGTGGATGTTAACTTGAGAGGTAATATATAGCAAACATTTCATGGTGTCAATAGGAAAGGGTAATGTTTGGTTGTATACTGAAAGCAACAGGTATGATCCTAGATTCTTTAAAAGAAAATGAAACTATTAATGAAAAGGGAAGCTGGGTAAATGAGTTATTTTCAATGAAGATAATGATTTTAGTTTTGGAAGTTTTAAGTTTTTGACAGTAGCAGAGCCAAATATTGAATTTACATATGGTATTATTCTTAAAACGCATAACACCTATTCTTCAAAAGAAAAATAATAAAATAAAATAAAGGAACTGATTCTTGCAAGATACTTAAACACACATTAGGTAGAAGAGTATCAGTTAAAAAATTTTTTTAAAGGATTACAAACACCTGAATCAATTAACTGTTTAGGAGGATAGACAATTACAGCTGGGATATGTTTCCTTTAATCATTAATAAATAAATAAATTTGGCCTTAAAGTCGAGATTTATGTTAATCTAAAATATGCTTTCAGTTAAAACAATTTTGCCTTATAACATTGTTTCTCCAGGGCTCTACTTAGAGATGAATTGACCTTGTGACCATTATCTAAGTTAAGCATTGCATGCCTTTTTCAGCTATAATATTTTGAATAAGCAAACATTTTATAAATTAGTATCTTACCCTCTATGAATATAATATAAATTGCTTCCCTATTAAAAGAAAAGCTGCAGCCATAACATAACATCGTAATTCAGTGATGGTATTTCTGCAGAGAAGTTAAGCCAATATACACTAAGTACATTGCATTTGGGATTTAACTTAACACCAGGATAGAGTTTACAGAACATGCTTCTCTCTCTCAGCTATTAGATACTCAGCTGAGCTTTTAGCTAGTGCTGGATCATTCAATTGAGTTGCAAATGGTTTGACTACAGCTCAGAGTGATGGTATTCTGAGCTATTGATTAAAGTTATCCATATATTTTAGGTTCTAAACATTCAGGTAGAAAAGCTGAATTTCTCTTACGACATTTAGGAAGCCTCAGTTGTATTCTCATCCTGATAAGGGGCTTTTCCTTAAGTTGGTGATACAGATATACAACTTGAGTGAAAATTCAGAACCAAAGACATAGCCTTGGGAATGAAAAAAAAAAAAAAAAAAAAAAAAGAACAGAGAAAACAAGAGACATGACTATTTTTACAAATCAGAAAGATGGTGTAAATGGTGGGTGAGAAAGGTCAAGAATGGAGACAGACTATCAAATTCTGATAACAATGGATGAGGACAAACTGAACCATCTGAGTAAATATTAGAGGAAAAAATATTTAAGAGAGAGAAACAAAAGATTTATTGATTGTCTAAATATGTATGATCTAGAGAGAGAGAGAGCTAAAATAACTCCAAATATTTTAAATTGTGCACATAATATCAGTTTATTAACGGGAAGAGGACTGGAACAAGATGAATCAAAGTTATGGAAGATTCCCTTTGCAAGAAATCCAGAAGAGTCTGAGGAATAGGCAAATGAGTCAAAAAAATAATGTGGTATCTAGATAGCAAGGGATGTTTATCAAATAACTTTAGATAACATACGGTGATTGAGGAATATATAAGGCATCATAGAGCCATGAAAGAAGGAATACTCATTTTTACATGGGCAATCTAATAGGTTGCCTGTGGCATTTGGGGAGGGATTCTGGTGAGGAGGACAGTTTTTATACAGAATGTTGTCTTTAAGCTAAGTATTGAAAGATAATAAACTAGTGTGATTAGATTTTAAACTATAATTTGGCAGTTAGTAGACATAATCTGAGTAATATTTACTGGATTTGGAACATTATTTCTGGGAACAATTTAGTTTCTACAGATGTAGCAGTGGTCAGTTACTCCATACCAAAACTACACACTACCTTCCATAAATCAAAAACCAACATCAGCAAAGCATGTCATAATAGTTTGGTTTTAACCACTATGTTTTAAAAATGTAAAATAAAAAATGGAAATCAAGAAGATCTACAATTAAATATCCCATTTAATATTTTAAAATTTTAAATTTGACTGGTTAGAGATTCACAGGAAGTTTTAAAAATAAGACATAGGCTAACACGGTGAAACCCCGTCTCTACTAAAAATACAAAAAATTAGCCGGGCGAGGTGGCAGGCGCCTGTGGTCCCAGCTACTTGGGAGGCTGAGGCAGGAGAAGGGTGTGAACCCGGGAGGCAGAGCTTGCAGTGAGCTGAGATCTGGCCACTGCACTCCAGCCTGGGCGACAGAGCAAGACTCCGTCTCAAAAAAAAAAAGAAAAAAAAAAAAAAAATAAGACATAGTCTCATGTATACCCAATTTCTTTCAATGGTGATACCTTATATAGGTATAATACAACAAAACCAGGAAATTGACTTTGGTGCATCACTGTTAACTCAATAGTGGACCTAATTTAGTTTTCAGCTTTAAAAAAGCATTTACATTAATCCACTTGTATGTGTGTATGCAGTTCTATGCAGTTTTATTCCACATATAAATGTGTAGTGCCATCATTGCAATCAAGATGTAGAACTGTTCATCTCCACGGAACAATTCCTGGAGCTATATCTTTGTATTTGCATCCAGCCCCCAGCCCCTGTCCCCATCTTCTAGCAACCATTAATTTTTTCTTCATCTCAATTGTTTTTTCATTTCAAGAACATTACATAAATGGAATCATCAGTGCATAAACTTGCAAGATTGACTTTTTTTCACTAAATATAATGTTCTTGAGTTCACTTAAGCTACTGCATGCATCAGCAATGCATTCCTTTATATTGCTGTGTAGCAGTCCAGCATTCCATTGTATGAGTATCTCGGGCTTTGTTCAATCATTCATCCATTGAAGGATGTGTTGGTTGTTTACAGTATTTTGCTACTACATTTATGTACAGATGTTTGTTTAAACAAGTTTTTAATCATCTAGGGCAAATGTCCAAGAGTGTAACTTGTGGGTCATATGATAAGTACATGCTTAGTTTTGTAAGAAACTGCTGCAATGGTGGTTGTTTTTATTTTGGCAGTTTAATATTATGCATTCTTGATGTATTTTCTTTTAACAATTATGTTTTCAGGTTTGAAACATTCTTTGCAACGTCAGTTCTAGATGATGTTCTTTTTGCTCCTCTCTCAATGTCTACATTACATAGAATATATTGATTAAGAAAAAGAGAAATAACTGTTAACAGTAGTCCAGGTACATATAATTACATACTCATATTTGTTTCAATAGTCCTTGCTCTATCTAAAAGTTGCACTAGGTCTGAAAATGTTAACAAAGTACTGCTTAAAAATAATATAATTATTATTACATGTGTAACATTTTCTTATCATAGAGGCAGTAGAATGGCTTGAAAATTTGTTTAAAACAACATTCCCCAGCCTAAGCCTAAAATTTTCACTGTGAGTTCAAGCAGACTAGAGACAAAATTAATTAAAGCAAGATGTTTCCCATTTTACAAATGAACGTAACATAAATAACAACAAAAATTGAGCTGCTTAGGCGTTCCTCTTGGTATTACCCCAAATTAAAGTATAATATAAAACAGGTTTTGAAAAATTTTAACGTTTTCTTAATTAATAGCTTTATTGGTGTAACTGACATAAAATAGACTGAACTTGTTTAAACTGCACAGTCTGTTAACTTTTGGTATATTATGCATGAGTGAATGCATCACAATAATCAAAATAAAGAACATCATCATTTTCAAATTTGCTACGTGATTCCTCATAATTGCCCCCTCTCCTCCTTCTCATCTCCTTCTGCATTCACAGGAAATCGATGATCTGTCTGGTTTCTGTCACTATAGATTCTTCCAAATACTTTTACAGAGTGTTTGTTGTTGTTGTTGTTGTTTGTTGTTGTTGTTGTTGTGTTGAGACATGGTTCCCACGCTGCTGCCCAGGCTGCTGGACTGCAGTGGCGCCATATCATCTTACTGCAGGCTTGACTTTCTGGACTCAGGTGATTTTCCTGCCGCAGCCTCCCGAGTAGCTCAGACTACAGGCACGTACCACCATGCCTGGCTAATTTTTGTACTTTCTGAAGAGATGGAGTTTCACAAGGTTGTCCAGGCTGGTCTTCAACTTCTGGGCTCAGGCAATCCACCCTCCTTGGCCTCCCAAAGTGCTGGGATTACAGGTGTAAGTCAATGCACCTGGTCCCAAAGTGATCATCATTGCATTTCTATCAGCGGTGTATGAGAGTTTACATTATTTTATATCCTCTCTAACACTTGGTGTATATGGTTATTGCTTATTTGGTTTTAGACATGTTAATATGTGTTTAGTGTTATCTATTTGTGGTTTTCATTTTCATTTCTCTAATAGCAAATCATGTTGAGCATCATTCAGTACTTATCTGCCAATTGCATGATTTCTCTGGTGAAGTCCACACTCAAATCTTCGATTATTTTTAAAATTGGGTTAATACTATTGTTGAGATTTGAGCGTTCCACACGTTCTGCATAAAATATTCTGCCTTAAAGTTAATTCACAAATATTATTTCCTAATCTGTGTTTGATTTCCATTCTTTTAAGAGGCTGTTTTGAAGGACAAAAGTCAGTAAATTTTGTGAAATACAATTGTATTTTTGTGTTATGGATTCAATTTTAGTGTCTTACCTGTCAGAAATATTTGCTTAACACAAGGTCACAAATGTTTTTCTTTGTTTTCTTTTAGAAATTTATGCTATTTAGTTTTACATCTAAGTTTATAATCCATTTTGAGATACTTTTTGCATCTATTGTGATGTATGAATTGTATTTTACTTTTTTGCAAATGGATATCCAATTTTTTCTAGTACTATTAAATGAAAAACTTGTCTTTTCTTTATCAAATATCTGAGGGGTTGACAAACTGTCTCCTGCCAGTCTAATCCATTCTGGCACCTGTTTTTGTAAATAAAGTTTTACTGTAATACAGTCTCTCTCATTCGTATAGGTATTTTTTATGGCCACCCATGTGCTGCAACAGCAGATTTGAGTAGTTGTGGCAGACTATATAGATAGAAAAGTCTAATATATTTACTACTTGGATTGTTACAAAAGGTTTGCTGACTCCTAGAACAGGCTTTGCAGCTTTTTTGAAAATCTTTTGAACATATATATGTGTATGGTTACACTTACTGAATCTTTACTTGTTTCACTGATGTAAGTTGACATTGATACCACAGGTGATTCCTGTATCTTTATAACTGTTCTTTAAGACAGAAAGTGTAAATGCTACAACTTTTTTTTTTTTTTTTTTTCTTTTGCAAAGTTGTTTGGCTCTTCTCGGTCCTTTGCCTTTCTAGGTGTATTCCATGAAAACAGTTTGTGAATATTTAAAATAAAGCCCTCCTGAGTATTTTATAGCGATTTCAAAGAATTATAGACCAATCTGGGGAGAACTGACATCATAAGAATATTGACTATTTTGATCCATGAGCATGAGATATTTCTCAATTTATTTAGACTTTTAATTTCTCTCTGTAGTGTTTTCCTTGTGGAGGTATTTTAAACTACATATTCAATTTCTTCAATAGTTTTCAGGCTGTCTAGTTAATTTCTATTTTCTTGAGTGAGCTTCAGAAGTTTCCTAAGGAGTTTGTTCATTATATTTAAATTGTTGAATTTATTGGAATAAAATTGTTCATAATATTCCTTTATTATTTAAATATCTGTGGAATCTTTGATGATGATACCTCTTTCACTCCTGATATTCATGAGTTGTGTTTTCTCTTTTTCTTGTTTAGCCAATTTAGATGGTTATTGTTTTTTATTAAACTCAAGCAGCATGTTTTGGTTTTATTGAATAACTCATGTTGTTTTCCTGTGTTCTATTTCATTGATTTCTCATTTTGATCTTTATAATTTTCTTTTTTCTGCTTATTTTGTATTTGATTTGCTCTACTTTTCTAGTATATCAAGGTGGAACTGAGGTAATAGATTTGAGTCTTTTCTTATTTTTTAATATAGTTACCTTAGTGTTATTAATTTCCCTTTAAATACTGCTCTAGCCATATCCTGCAAATATTGATATGTTGTGCCTTAATTTTCATTATGCTCAAAATGGTGTCATTATTTTCTTTTTTTTTTTTTATTTGATGGATGGGTTATTGAGAAGTATGTTACTATGTTCTCAAATATTTGGGAATTTTCCAAGAATCTTTATATTATGTATCAGCAGTATAATTCCATTATGGTCAGAGAACATACTTTGTATGATCTGTGTCATTTTAGTTTTTTTGATATATTATATGGCTGAAAATATGGTGTATCTTGTTTATAATGTACTGTACAGTAGAAAATGTCTTTGTATTCTGCTGTTGTTGGTTGGAATATTCTATAAGTGTGAACTAGATCAAGTTGGCTAACAATGTTGCCAATGTCTACTCTATCGCCATTGATTAGTTGTGTTTTATAAAGTCTTGACAGGAGTTATTATAATCTCTGACTATAATTTTGGATTTGCCTATTTCTCTGTCTATAGTTTGTATCGGTTTGTTGCAATTCTATCACTATTTGCTTCTCGTATTTGAAACCCTGTTAGGTTGATAAATTAGAATTTAGGAGTTAGAATTGTTTATTTTCTCTTGATGAACTGACCCATTTGTCATGATAAAATAACTTTCATCATATTTGGAAATATATTTTGTTTTGAAATCTGTTTCCATTGATGTTAATATAACTACTCCAATTTTCTTTTGATTAGTGCTATAATTACTTTTGATTACTGTATAGTATATTTGTAATATATATATTTCTTTTGATTACTGGATAGTATACCACCTTCCATCTTTTTTCCTTTTATTCTATGTGATATTGACCTATATATAACATATATGAGTTATATGCATACATATACATACACATATACATATATACACACATACCTATACATATGTGCATATATACATTTTACTTCTACATATTATAATTCCCATAATACATTATTAAACATTATATATTATAATTCTTATACTTTATTATACATATATACATATATGTATTTAAAACTCTTATAACCAGCATATAGTTCCGTGTGTTTCTTTAGCCAATTAAAAAAATTTTCTGCATTTAATTGGGATGTTTAGATATTTTTCACATAACACTTAATGATTATTAGTGTAGGTCCTTATTTGTGTCTATAATCATATTGCTATTTGTGTCCTGTTTGTCCCATTTATCTGTATTCCTTTATAAATCTATTTTTCTTCCTACTTTTGTGTTATTTGAGTAATTTGTATTTTTTTCATATTTTGTTGTATTAGTTATAACTTCTTGTCTTATCATGTTTATTATTTTAGGGGTTATAAAATTCCTGGGTAACTCATCATAATGTACTTTCAAATGATAATATACAACTTATTACGTAGTTTAAAGGCCATATGAAAATCCTTTATTTTCCTCTCCTAGAATTTTGTTACTGTTATCACACATTTTACGTCTGCATATTATAATCCCTATAACACATTGCTGTTTTTACTTTCAAAGATTATCTTTATCAGATATTTAAATAATAAGAAAAGTGCTCTAGATTTATGCCATTTTAATTATGTCATTACCATTTCTGATGCTGTTTGTACCTTTGTGTAGAAATAAGTTTCTGTTTGTTATTTTCCTTTACACAGAAGGACTTTCTTCAACATTTATTGTAGTGTAAGTTTGCTAATAATTCTTTCAAACTTTTATTTGTGTAAAAAAGCTTTTATTACGTTTTCGTTTTTAGAAAGAGAGCTTAAATGCATAGGAATATGAGTTTACTTTTCCTTTCAGCACTTTAAAATGTTGCTCTACTTTCTTCTAATTTGTGTTGTTTCTGACAAGAAATCTGCTTCTGTCATTCTTATCTGTGTTTTTCCATATATAATATAACTTTTCTTCTCTATCTTTGTAGATTGTTTTGGGTTTTTTCCCAATTTAACTGCTGATATTAAGCAGTTTTACAATAATGTGTTTTGGTGTTTTTTTAAAAAAAAAGATTCTTAAAGTTGAAATTCATTAAATGTCTTAGACCTATAGGTTTATAGTTTTCATCAAATTTTAAAAATACTGTTGGCAATTATTTCTTCAATTTTTATTGTTTGGGTATCTCTCTTTTGGAATTTTAATGACATATATTTGGCTCTTTGAAATTGTCCTATAGGTCACCGGCAATGTCTAGTGAAGCTTCAATTTTTTGTAAGGGTATTTTTCAAGTCACACATTATTTTTCTTACCTCTAGAATTTAGGTTTAAATCTCTTTTATATTTTCCATATTACTTCTTCCAGTTTTCTTAACACGAGAAATGCAGCCTTAGTAACTGCTTTGATGTATTTGTCTATTAATTCTATGATTTGTGTTATTTCTTTGTCAGTGTCTCTTTTGTTTTTAACATGGTTTTGCATTTTCTTGTTTTGTGCATCACTGGTGATTTTTATTGGTTGTCAGACATTGTGAACTTCATCCTGTTGGATTTTGGGATTTGTATGCTTATAAGTATCTTTGAACTTTATTCTCAGTCATAGCAAAGTTACTTGGGAACTGTTTAATTCTTCTGCGTCTTAATATTAGGTTTAGTTAGTGTAGGAGTTTTCTATTGTTGCAGAGCATATTACCACAATGTTAGTGACTTAAAATAACAAATATTTATTATCTTGTAGTTTCTGTGGATTAGGTGACACAGCACTTAGCTGGTTCTTCTTTTCAGGGTCTCAGTCTTGGATAGGCTGCATTCTTGGATGAGCTGCATTATTTTCTGGAGCTCGAGGTCTTCTCACATGCTCATGTGCTTGTTGACAGAATTAAGTTCCTTGAAGATGTGAGACTGCAGTCTCAATTTGACTGGCTGTCAACCAGGTTCCACTTTTAACTCTTAGAGGTCTCTTCAATTCCTTAACATGTGTCCATCTCACAGCACAGCAGCTTACCTTTTCAAACAAATAGTAGTAAAGTCACTCTCTTCCAAAAAGACCCAGGCCCTCTTTTGAGGGCTTTCACTTGATTAAATTAAGCCCAACCCAAATAATCTTTCTTTTCATTAATTTAAAAAACAACTAATTTGAAAATTTAATTATACCTCCAAAATCCTTCCACTTTTGCTATAGAACATATCCTATATTTGAATATAAAATTCCATTGTATCCACAGATTGTACCCATACTCAACGGGACAAGATTATACAGAGTGCATATATCATGGGGCAAGAATCTTGGGCACCATTTTAGGATATTGCCCGCTACATGTCAGTAGGTGTAGAGCACTATTTAGTCTAGGGTTAATGTTACTCAGCTACTGAGAATATATCTCTGTTAGCACTCTAACTCTTTCATCATGAGGTTTTCTATTCTTAATGTTGGGAACAGGAGCTTTACCTGGCTAAATGGTCTTCAGTCACTGTCCCTTGTATTCCTTCTAAGTCAATTTTTTCCCTCTGGGCTCAAATGATATCCTCATATGCATAAGATAATCAGTATTCAAATAGATACTTGGAGGAATTCTGTGCAGATCTCAGGAGTTCTTTCACTATGCATCTTTGTCCTTGCCCATACTCTGCTCAGTAAACTCTTTTCACCTTGATTTCCCTGGTCTCAGATTCATGCCCTCAACTGAGGGTTACCTAGAGACTTTTTCTAGGTAACCAGCTGCAGCAATCATAGTGTCTATGTCTCTTGTTTACAACCTCTCATGGACCATTGATATTTGTTGTTTAATTTTCAATGTCTTTGGTGTTATTTTTTCATAGATTTTGTCTGAATGTTTTAATTGCTTCGGGTGGGATGTGAAACCCTATTACTCCATCTTGACCAGAAGAGGAAGTCCCTCAATTATCTCTTGACTTATTTTTTCCTTACCAGTTCACAATTCTGTCAAAACTATATCACCGCTTCGTATTCAGAAACTTTACATTGGTCCACAATGACTTTAGTATATATTCTTAGTTCCATCAGTTAAAATTTGAGGCTCATAACTATTTTTCATTTACCCCATTTCTGAATCAATCTAAAAACTGATTTCCTTTCGCACATCAGCATGGATTCTATGGTTTTCCTCAAAGTCACTCTGCACCCTTCTGCATTCTAGTTTTTTCATGTTATTAATGATGTATCAAATATTCTCCCTCACAACGCCACCCCTCACTAGTGAAAGACTTTACAGACTATGTTCTTAATTTATAATTCTTTTCCCATTCACTTCTGTTCTTCCAAAGAGCACAGAATATTATAATGACACATGACATGCACTTCTTTGTGTTGCCTTTGTGATGTACATGGTAGTTTTATCCTCTTACAGTAAAAAGCTTTTAAGGTCAGCAAACAAATCCTTTTTATTTTTTGTATCCCTATCCTGTTCCCTCTTTCCCATATACATATATACTCATAAAAATTCCAATTAAGTGTTTTACCCCTGTATATGCACAGTAATATTAAGACATGAGTGTGGGAACTCCTTCAGATCAACCATATTCTAAACTACAGAACAAGTTGATACATGCCTAGAGAGTTTTGAATATTTATGTTTTATTTAGTTTCCTATATGATTGTTTTGAAAGAGTAAGTTTGAATGACGAAATAATTACTTTCATATTTCTGCTAAGAGGCATAGAGGAAATATAACAAAAGCTATAGTACTCACAGGGAGCAACACTACTGAAAAAAACTGCTGTTTGCCAAGACATGACAAGAACACTATGGTTGCTTTTGGTAATATATTTTGAATATTTCCTTGGCAGTAAACAAGTAAGTTTTTGGTTTAAATTAGGATATACTATTTCACCAATAAAATGCTCATGTGGGTAGGGAGAAGTGGTAAGTAGCATACCTATAACAAAATCAAACCTAGATATTAATTATAGGTATATTAAATTGTGAGCCAATTATGGAAGGAGACACCTTATGGAGTGGAAGAAATGAGAGAGATGTGAAAGGCATGCTCTAACTAATAAGTCAAAGTCTAATTTGAAGATAAGATTAATGATATGGGGTGTGTGTGTGTGTGTGTAATTTAACATATTAGTAAGCCTAAATGCTACAAAACATATGAGTAGGATCTTTATTACATACAAAATTCTCCGAAATTAGAACATCATCTGCAAATTTATTTCATAAAATTACATTTTCCTTCCTTCTCATGAGTATATTCTCATTAAAGTTTCAGGTACTGAGAAATAGTCAAATACAGCATAACACTGCTTGTCAGAAAACAGGAGATACATGCAGTGTGTTAGTATCATATTTGTAATCAGATACAAATTAGGTAGAATACAGGACATACTAGATGTTCCTTTTCTCTTCTTTTTTTTTTTCTATGTCTTCTTCAAAATGTGTACAGTTTAGGAGTTAATTCTGCTTTTCTCAAAGAGTTCTGTGTAAAGAAATATGGTTAAGACCCTGTGCTGGCCTTTATGGCATATGGTACAAGACAGGAAATACCAAGTTCATCAGCAGATGCTACTTTCCAGATGGCATTAGGGATTTAAAGTATGCATTTTTGTCAACATACCTATTATCCCTACCCCATCCCTATGGAGGACTCCATTTATCAAACAAATTATTCACTAAAAGAAGATCCTACCTAACACTTAAAGAGGAGATAACTATATGCAAGTACATCTGTCCATTGGAATTACTTTTTTTTTTTTTTTTTTTTTTTTGAGGTAATGTATGGCGAAGTGTAATCCAGGACTCCTCAGATCAGTATATTTCTGGATTCTTATTAAAATGAAAGTCCTTGGGATCCACCTCTGTCCCACTGATTTCCATTCTCTGATAATGGAAATCTGGAATCTGCTTTTACAAACTACCCAGCTGCTTTTTAAACACATGAATATTTAAGAATCACTGTTCTGAGGCTAGAGAAATGTGTTATTTTCCTTTTTATCTTGTGTGGGAACGTCTTTTAATTAAATGGCACAAATTGTTTCAAGGTAGGTCTTTTTACGAAACAATCCAATTCAATACAACTCACATTTATTGATTAGAGATGTGAAAAGTACTTGAACTTCTGTAGAGGGCACGGAGATGACTAAAATATGGTACCACTTAAAGCACTATGTGAGTTCCACGGTAGTTCCACTATATGAGTGATTAATGTCACTTGGAGAAGACGGAACTAAATTTCCCAGAGAGTGCCTTTGAGCTGAGAATTGAAATACGATGTAGAATTTAATAGACAGAGAAAAGAGGGGAGATGCATTATGGGTGAGAGAATGGCTCAAGGCAAAGGCAGAGAAATGTGAACGAAATATAATTTGTTCTGGGAACTAAGAAAGGTGCATGGTGGGAGTTGAACTTAGTAAGGAAGGAGAGGACATTCTCTGTCAGTTCCTTGCAGCTTTGTCCTGGAGCATGACACTACATTGCTCCTTTTCTGAATACTTACTGTGTGGAATTGAATATATTCTTAAATATTTAACCTAATATTCACTTTTTATGCAGATATGACCTAATATTATAAATGACTACAAGGGGGCTCACACAAGTTCCAGGGTATGCACCAAAGCCTCATTTCAGCTGGTGAGTCAGGTTCAGTGTATAAATGTAGATTGGTCCTGCTAATACAGAAGACTCACTGAAAAGTTGCAGTTGTCACTCTACCTGATCCTACAAATAAAGGAGAATTTAAAGTATGTATGCCATTTACAATAGATTGGTAGCATTCCTTTCATATCTAAATGGTATATATATATATATATATATATATATATAAATACATATATACATAGTTTAAACACATGATTGTTACAAGTGTGTTGAGTCCTTTCCAATCTTTCTTATTGTCTTTTATTTCCTTTCCGTATTTTCTGATGTTCTTGAAACTGAATTTGTCCCTTCTCTGTAGAGATGTACATACATATGACTATAAGCAAATAGCTTGTAGCATATAGAATAATTGTCTTACCTTTTTTACAGCCCTCAGAGATATTTACCTCCTAATCTCTGGAACCTGTGAATATATTGCTTTACATGGCAAAAGTAACTTTGCATATGTGATTAACTTAAGGATCTTGAGATGGGAGTTTATTCTAGATGATCTAGGTGGACCTAAAGTAATAAGGAGAAATGTTAAAAAAGAAAGGCAAGAGAGTCACAATGGAAGGACAGATGGAGTAATGCATTTTGAAGATGGAGGAAGAGGCCTTGAGACAAGAAACATAGGTGGCTTTTAGCAGCTAGAAAAGGCAAGAAAACGCATTCCCATAATGCCTCTGAAGGGAACACAATTGTGTTGACAACTTAAATTTAGCCCTTAAACCCCATTTTGGATTTCTGACCTCTAAAACTGTAAGATAATAAATGTGTGTTATTTTAAGCCTTTCAGTTTATGACACGTTATTGTGTCAGCAGTAGAATAACTAATACATATTCCTAGGCATATAAGCACCTTGGAAGGCAGAGAGTTCGAAGTAGCACTGCTCCCATCCAGAATGTGTCTATCTTCTTCCCTTCTGTAAAGTCAGTTGAAAGTGGTGCAGTTCAAGAGCACACTTAGGAACTTAGCACTGAATGATTGAAATCCACTTACTTTGCTTGTTTTGGCCGCCAGACTGGCCTGGAAGCTGTCTTACCCAAGATGGTTCAGAAAACTATGGAGATGCCAAGGTCTTAGTATCTTTTTCGCAATGTCAATTTTGGATTTGCATGTTTCTTGGCAAGATCATTGTACTGCAGATGGCCTATCCATGCAGAAGTTACTCTCTTTGTCCCATAGCACCTAATTCATATTGTTGAGTATAGCTTGCCCTTAGGGTTCTTAACAATTAAAAATGCCATTCTCCCATTTGCATACTCTTGTATTGTAACAACAGCTGTTCTCCAACTTCTGACTACATGGCAATGTTTGTGAGTATATGTGTGCCTTCTTTGGGTTGCAGGGTTATTTTTATAAGTCGGTTATGTGATGATGTTCTCATACTATACAATCTAGCTGACTGATATTCTCCCATTCTCTCTGCAGTGCTCTAAAGAAATGTTATTTCAAGGCTAAACATGCAATTCACTAGGCCCTTTGGATTTATGTCTACCACCTCTCCACTGGAAACCTCAAACCTTTTTTTACGTTCTTTTCTGGCACACATGTGATGGTTCACCAACCAAAGGAAAAGATCTAACTGTGGTTTTGCAACTCATAGTTCTCCTTATTAAGCTAATGCTGTCTTTCTTCACAACAGTAACAATTAGAAACAGGAAGGTGCCAAAAGTTCCCCTGAGTTTGCCAAGCCTGCAAGCCCAGATAAGCTTAATTACCAGTCAAATGCCAACGTTTTGAGAAACAGGAATTGAAGCAACATTGAATTAATGTTGAGACTAAAATTTGAAAGCCATCCAGAAGAAGTCATAGGGTCTTACTGCCTGTTAGAAAGGTCTTTGTTTTGGACAGTTTACTTGTCATATATCAGACGTAGTTGTCCTATAACGAACTGGTGAGTGGTTCATATAATGAATGATTTTCTAAAAAAATCAACATGCTGTTACATGGAACAGTTTCATCCTGCTGGTTTTCTAGTAACTTATAGAGGTGCAATAGTTGAATATAGAACTGTCATTTTGAGTTGCGAGATGGATGTTTGATTTTCCTTAATATTATTTGTGTAGCAGGACAGGTCTTATATCCACTTCATCCATTTCTTTCTTCTGCTCCTTACTCCTGTTTTAAAGGGATGATGGAGAAGCAGCAAAAAAAGTAAAGACTGTGTTCCATAATAGACCATCATGTATTTAGTATAGGTAATAATTAAAAGTGGGAGTTGGGGGGATGGAGCATGTGGTAGGCTTTATCACTTTTGTAGAAAATGTTCTGAAAATCTGAAAATACCTTTTCAAAATGGATAGTCAGGACTGGCTATTGTCCTTTTAAGTAAATAGGACTTTGAGAAACTTTAACTATAGGAACAGATCAGAGGTCTAGGAAAGGGAGAGCCAGAAGAATATGCCAGTCAACTGCAAGGTGACCATAATAAGAAATCTAAAATATTGTGCACCAGCTCTCTGTACATTTGTGTCAGACTGAGAGAAGGTAAACATTATCAGTTAATGACCTATGCCTACAAAGCCTTCCAAGAGTTGAGCAAGAGTGAGAGATCACAAATACAGTATTCTAAGACCCATTCCTAATTCAGTACTTGCCTCTCTCAAATAAATATAACCCCAAGATGTCAAAAAGATACAAAATGTATTTTTTTTTTCAAAAGAATAACTATCACTGAGTGATCTACATTAAAAAGGCCTTGTTCTGGTATTACTGGATTCATAGTTCTGATCATCTTAATAAAATATAATTCATCCCATTCATTCAAAATCATGTAGAAAGGTTTTGTGTAGCTTCCATATGAATTCACTGTAGAAGGAGAATAATAAAGAGATCAAAACAGCTGATTTAAGGCAGGGGAGAGGGGCTATTATACGTATCTGAAGAGCATTTTTTCCAGTCTCTCTCTTACATTCCCCACCATTTTTGTTCCAATATACTTGTGAATTGTGTAGTTTGAGAAAATTAGAGCAGTAAATGACATTTCCTTGAGTTTCACCTCTCTTGAGAATCCCTGCATCTGAAACATTGTACAATTATAAGGCAGTAGGAAAATATCTTGCTCTTGTTTTCATCTTATTCTCTTCATCCTTTCTTCATCCTTGGAATATAAGATATATGATAGCAAAGAAGTAAAATTATAAAGGATTCTCTAAGCTCTAATTTTAGTATCCAGTAGTTACTTTCAGGGATGAAAGCTGTGCATAGATTAATCTTAAAGGGATGCATTTACTAATTTTAGAATTAATATACTAAAATTAACTTATTATTAAATATCTGTTATGAGCTCTTTGCTAGATTATTCTTATATACTGTTTTATTTAACCCTCAAAATAACCATTTGTGTTGTGTGGTGTTGCTACTTAAAATTATCCTCACTTTAATTTTAACATAAAAGTAATTCATAGTCATTGTAAAATCTCAGAAAAATGCAGATGAGTGTAATGAAGAATATAAAAATAATCCATAATGTTAACACCCAGTAATAACCACTGATTAGTCTTTTCTTATATTTATATGTCTGTGTATTTGAAAACATGTAAAAGTCAAAATATAATGTAAGTACGATGGTTATGAACCATAAACATAACATAAAACACCTATCAAAATACAACCAAATGTTACCACATACTAAGATAGCAGATTGTTGTAGTAGTATCCCATTTTCTTCTGAAGCATTCCCTTAATGTATAGAAAAACTGGATTCACACTGGAATGTATTGCCTATATAGTCTCTCTCTCTCTCTTCCATCCTTATTATAGTATTTCCATTCTTGTTAACACTATGCTGCATAGCTGGGCACAGTGCAGGCTGCCTTAATTTTTACTATCTGTTTTCAAAAAATTTCATTTCATATTACTTTGGGAGTCAATTTACATATGATTAAATACTTGTTAAGATTGTTTTTGCATTTTTATGGTGTCTCATTTTCGGGACATGTAATCATTTATTCACCTACTCAATATTGTTAATTTAGTCTTGACAACATTTTATTAACACAAAAAGTCTGTGATGCATACAATTTTGCATAAATCTTTGTCTGCATATCAGTTTTTGTCTTAGGATAGATTTCTGGAAGAAGAAACACTGGAGCAAAGTGTTTTCATTAGTCTATAGCTTTTAATATGCTTTGGATAATTGTTTCTAGAAGTATATCAATGTATAAATCGGCCAGCAGTTAATGACAGTGCTTATTTTATAGCACTAGCTAACATATGACAATATCATTTAAAAAGTGTTCATTTTCTAATTAGATAGGCAAAAATAATAATTGCTTATAAAAGGTTCAGTGTGGCAGTATGGCTAGGCTGTACAATTAACCAGATTTACAGTTGGGAAGACTTGGACATTTCTAGACATAGTTTCTTCTTTAAAGTGGGGAAATATACTTACCTCATAAGGTTGGTGCATGGAATTAATTGGCTTTTTAATATAAATCATCTAATTTGTACTCATAGATGGTAAGTACTCCATAAATTATAATTGCTTTAATAGATTTATTATTTTATTTAAATATGTAACATTTTAGCCTATATAAAGTGTCAGCAAATTTTAATTGCATTTATTAGTAATGAGGTTGGACATTTCTATATAAACTTATCATATGTGCTGTGTCATTTGCCTTTTTACAATCTTATGTTTTAATATCAATTTTAATGAAGTCATTATGTATCAAGGTTGTAAACATGTTGTTAATCTGGAAACATTACCCTTTTTTGCCTTTTTGTATATTATTGAGACAGGAGTTTTCAATTTTATGTAGTCAAATGTCTAATTTTTCCTTTGAAGATTCTTGTATGGTTTCTGTACTAAAATAACTTTCCTTTGCCAGATTAGGTGAACCTTCACTTTTCATTGCTGTTTTATTTTCATTTGGTTGACTGAAAACCTAACCAGAACAGCTGCTAAAGTCTTACCTATACCCATGCACCATCCCTAAAAGAGAGAAAGGTATTTGCGTGTGGGTGGTCCTGTGCACATTAGGGACAAAATGTGAGGTCAGGGGCATTATTTTGGAAAAAAGGAAAATAATTTAGTGTTCTCTTTCTTCTGTTTAGAGGCGCTTTATTTTAGTGCACATCACTGAATTTTCCTGTATAATTCCTTCTAAAGTAGTGAGGCTTAAGTAAGGCATAAGTTAATACTTATTCATGTCTCCTTTTCATCCTTCCTTCTGAGAATAGCTAACACTGAATCTTTGCTGTATATTTCTTTATTAAGAGTGGGGGACATCTAATCATTTTCCAATATATTTTTGCAAAGAATCACTCAATGAGTCTACTTAGTGCTATAAATTATAAGCAAGTGAACACCAATTGCCTTTGGAGAAGAAAATAACAAGACATTTTTTAATGGATAAAGGAGAATATAAATAAATTTACATAGGAATTTTGGGGTTTCAGTATTTTTAGAGCCTCTGTAATGGAATGAAGTGATACTGCTGAGATCAACCAATAGAAAATGTCGCCAAGTTTCCCAGGAAAGAACTCTTAGTTGAAAAAAGAAAAAAGAGGTCTCTATAAGTAATCAGAGCTCAGTTCCAGAGCCTAGTGCCCAAGAGGGAGAGGTTGACCATTTCAGGTTCAGAATGTGCTGAACAATCTCCTCTTGAGCAAGTTACCTTAGCATTATGAAGACACCTTGGGAATAGTTCTGAATGTGAGGGGAAAAAAGCTGGAACATTTAGGAAACAGAATTGTTTATAAATAAAGGAGAGCTGTAGTTTGTATAAAACCAAATACACACAAAGTTTCAGGTATTGGAACTACTATACTTAGATGATAAAAAATATTACCAAGAAAATTTAAATTAAAAAATAGAATTCGCAGTGGCTCACGCCTGTAATCCCAGCACTTTGGGAGGCCGCGGCGGGTGGACTGCGAGATCAGGAGCCAGGACCATCCTGGCTAACACGGTGAAACCCCTTCTCCACTAAAAATACAAAAAATTAGCAGGGCGTGGTGGTGGCGCCTGTAGTCCCAGCTACTCGGGAGACTGAGGCAGGAGAATGGCCTGAACCCGGGAGGCGGGGCTTGCAGTGAGCCTAGATTGTGCCACTGCACTCCAGCCTGGGTGACAGAGCAAGACTCCACCTCAAAAAAAAAAAAAAAAAAAAAAAAAAAAAATTCCGGGAATGAATATATCTCTATGTATGTTTAATTTAAAGAATGAATATAAATATATATCTTATGGAACAAGACATTATTACAAAATATTTTACAACAAATGCTTAGATTACTGTGCAAGCAGTACCTATACCTATATAGCACATTCAGTATTATCGCTTCATATTATCTTATGAAATACATTTATATTTTATAAATCTTCTTTTTTGAAGAGTGGCTAAGATTATGTATTTTATTTTCTTTGAAAATATTTAAGTCTTTTTATTCTAAAAATTTTGAGGAATCAAGCACAAAACCATTACATATGAAAAAATGAGTAGGAGAAGGAAAAAAGATAAAAGTAAAAATAAAAGCTGAAAATAAAATTTACACGGTAATGAATATGCCATTAAAATTTCATAGCAAATAAAGAAAACTACTTTGTTTAGTTCTTGCCATCATAGATGTATGGACACACATATTATTCAAATTGTTTACTAAAAAGAAATGGAAATAATAGATAACTTCAAAATATAAATTATAAGTTCCTTTATCCTTTTCATTTGACTTTAAAATACTTTTAGTTGCAGGCAAGTAATATGCCAGGAATGCCAGAGATAGTTGGGTTGGACTGGAGAAATGGCCTATATGACTAGGAGTTTAACTATATACAAGGGATTAAGCAAATTAAGACAATGAGAGCCAGATTTCTGATTGCTGGAGATTGTAGGTCAGAAAAAGATGAAGCCTGAAATAAACCTTATGGTGGTTAATTAGGATTGGAAATTTTATTGTGAACTCAGGTGGTTAATTTATTTATAAAGATGGTTACGGAAACAGACCTGTGTGTTTCTTTGTGTATATGCATATGTGTGTGAGAAAGATAGTGAGAGAGATACTAATACATGTATTTCTTACCTTACTATGCTGAGAGTTTCTAGAAGCAATCATGTCTCTCTATCAATAACTGGATCTAGCACCAAATTTTCATTTGGAAGAGCTGTTTCCTCCAAAACTAACAAGGATATCTTGGAGAAATATGTTAGTCCAGGAATGAAACAGGGAAATTAAAGATGAGCCTAGAACATCTTTTTTTCAAAGTAAGGAAATGTTCAAAGAATAATGAAGGGCAATTAGTCTTACATAGGTTCATAGATACTCGAAAAAAGACATGAGACCTCTTGGTTAGAAGAAAAGATGGCTTGTTACAGTGATAGCATCAGCAAGAGTAATATCTTGGCATCAGTTCTTTGAGTGCCAATTCCCACAGGATAATTTGAAGGGGATGATGTCATCTGCACATGCAGTGAAGATGTATTATAGGAGAAAACCCTTCAGACTAGTGGAGCCTGATCTTATAAAGAGGCTGAAAGCAAATCTGTCCATCTTCCCCACTGGAGAGAGATATTACCTTTATTTTTTTGCAATGTAAGTAACTCTGTTCCCAGAAGAGAGAGATGTCTCTATATGTGTTACCCTGGAAAGTAAATTAATCAGTTCCAGGTGGAATCAATGTCTAATTTTCCATGAGGATGTGCTTATACAAACATTTTTTAAAGGACAGTCCAAAACAAGTTGACCATTAATTACTAGATATATGGAAATATGAGTGATTCATGGATATTTATATCCCAATATTTCAAACCTCGAACAAATCAAATTTCCATGAACAAGAGAAATAATTAAAAATATGTTCATAATATGTGATATTAATATAATAAAACATAAAATGTCACTCAGCAAATAAAAATTAATAAATTTATGATTCATGTAAAACATGAATGAAAAGTTATTCTAAGTGAAATGCATTATTCAAAGCAAAAGATGATACACATAAGTGGCTCCTTTTATATAAAGTTCTAGAACAGGCAAAAATCATGGAAAAAAATCAGAACATTTACTGGCTATGTGGGATCAAGCATGAGAGAATTTTCTGGAATGATAGAAATATTCTCTATCATGGTAGGGGTGTGTATAAATTTCAGTATGTGTCAAATCATCACAAATTGAGGCATTTAAGATCTGTGCATTTCACTGTATGAAAATTATGTCAACAAAAATAAAAGTATTATGTGAAATTAATATAGCATTAACATAAAATAGGCATATATAAAACAAAAAAAAATTATAAGGTATACAAAGGCAAATTATAGTCACTAAAATTAATAAACCTAATAGCTTGAATAGATGCTGAAGTGAAGACAATAGAGGAGAGAATTGGTGAAATGGAAGATTATATTTTAGAACTCCTTGAATCACACATAAGAGACTTAAATGTTAGACCTAATACCATAAAAACCCTAGAAGAAAATCTAGGTAGTACCATTCAGGACATAGGCATGGGCAAGGACTTCATGTCTAAAACACCAAAAGCAATGGCAGCAAAAGCCAAAATTGACAAATGGGATCTAATTAAACTAAAGAGCTTTTGCACAGCAAAAGAAACTACCATCAGAGTGAACAGGCAACCTACAGAATGGGAGAAAATTTTTGCAACCTACTCATCTGACAAAGGGCTAATATCCAGAATCTACAAAGAACTCAAACAAATATAC
>NW_016803479.1:1279456-1284857 GCF_001698545.2 Rhinopithecus bieti | reverse complement strand
ATGGGGAGGGGGGAGGAGGGAGGGATTGCACTGGGGAGTTATACATGATATAAATGATGAATTGATGGGTGCTGACGAGTTGATGGGTGCAGCACACCAACATGGCATAAGTTTACATATGTAACAAACCTGCACGTTATGCACATGTACCCTAGAACTTAAAATATAATAATAATAAAAAAAAGAAATAAAAGTTTTTTAAAAATAAGTTATGTGAGGAACAAACTAAAATTACAACTGTAATCTCAGATGATTACAAATTAGAAAATGTAGGAAAAGGCACAGAATAAATACTACATAAAATAATGGTTGAGAATGTCCCATTACTGAAGAAAGACACAATGCTTAAACTGAATGCACACTGCAAACAATAATTATGATATAAGAAAAGAAGGAAAGAAAGAGAAAAAAGAAAATGGAAGAGGAAAGAGGAAATTGAAAAGGAAGAAAAAAAAAGAAAGTAAAGATGGAAGAAAGAAATCTACATTTTATACACTGAAATATTGACAATAATGAGTTTCAAACAAAACCATTACTTTTTTAAAAGGAACAAAATTTGACTAAAATTTTCTCATAAGCAGTACTAGATGCCACAAGACAATGAAATTATATCTTCTGACTGTTACTGGAAAATAACTTTTAACCTAGAATTCTCCATATTATTTAGGAGTGAGAATAAAATTAAAATATTTTGAGTATACAAAGACTAAGAGAATTATGTTCTCAAGGCAAACATTTTAAAGCATGTAGTTCACTAGTAGGAAAATAAACTCACAAGTAAGAGGTAGAAAACAATAAGTAATGAAAGGGGGCACATAGGAAGATAATTCAAATAAATTATTAGAGCCATTACCATTTGACTATAAAAATAATAAACTTAATTTTGTATGCATGTGTTTTACAAATTGAAACTAACATTCTTCATCCAAGATGGCGGAATAGGAACAGCTCCAGTCTGCAGCTCCCAGCGTGTTCAATGCAGAAGATGGGTGATTTCAGCTTTTCCAACTGAGGTACCTGATTCATCTCATTGGGACTGGTTGGACAGTGGGTGCAGCCCACGGAGGGCAAGCCAAAGCAGGATGGGGCATCGCCTCACCTGGGAAGCCCAAGGGGTCAGGGGATTTTGCTTTCCTAGTCAAGGGAAGCCATGACAGGCTGTACCTGGAAAAATGGGACACTCAGGTCAAAATACTGCACTTTTCCCATAGTCTTAGCAACTGACAGACCAGAAGATTCTCTCCTGTGCCTGTCTCAATGGGTCCCATACCCACAGGCATTGCTGGCTGCTAGCGTAGCAGTCTGAGATTGACCTGTGAGGCTGCAGCTGGGCAGGGGGAGGAGCATCCACCATTCCTGAGGCTTGAGTAGTTAAACAAAGCTGCCAGGAAGTACAAACTGGGAAAAGCCCACTGCAGCCCAGCAAGGCCTACCACCTCTGCAGACTCCATCTCTGTAGGCAGGGCATAGCTGAACAAAGGCAGGAGAAACTTCTGCAGACTTAAACATTCCTATCTGACAGCTATGAAGAGAGCGTGGTTCTCCCAGCATGGCGTTTGAGCTCTGAGAACAGACAGACTACCTCCTCAAGTGGGTCCCTGCCTCCGTGTAGCCAAACTAGGAGAGACCTCCCAGTAGGGGTGGACAGATACGCCATATAGGAGGGTGCCTCTCTGGGATGTAGCTTCCAGAGGAAGGATCAGGCAGCAATACTTGCTGTTCTGCAATATTTGTTGTTCCACAGCCTCTGCTGGTGATACCCAGGCAAACACTCTGGAGTGGACCTCCAGCAAACTCCAACAGACCTTCAGCTGAAGGACCTGGCTGTTAGAAGGAAAACTAACAAACAGAAAGGAATAGCATAAACATCAACAAAAAGGACATCCACACCAAAACTGCATCTGTAGATCACCGGCATCAAACACCAAAGGTAGATAAAACCACAAAAATGGGGAGAAACCAGAGCAGAAAAGCTCAAAATTCTAAAAACCAGAGCATCTCTTCTCCTCCAAAGGATCGCAGCTCCTCGCCAGCAACAGAACAAAGCTGGACGAAGAATGCCTTTGACTAGTTGACAGAAGTAGGCTTCAGAAGGTTGGTAATAACAAACTTGTCCGAGCTAAAGAAGTATGTTCTAACCCATCACACAGAAGCTAAAAACCTTGAAAAAAGGTTAGATGAATGGCCGACTAGAATAAACAGTGTAGAGAAGACCTTAAATGACCTGATGGAGCTGAAACCATGGCATGAGAACTGCGTGACACATCCACAAACTTCAATAACCGATTCAATCAAGTGGAAGAAAGGATATCAGTGATTGAAGATTGAACTAATGAAATAAAGCAAGAAGACAAGTTTAGAGAAAAAAGAGTAAAAAGAAAGGAACAAAGCCTCCAAGAAATATGAGACTATGTGAAAAGGCCAAATCTACATTTGATCGGTGTACCTGAAAGTGACAGGGAGAATGGCAGGCACCAAGTTGGAAAACACTCTTCAGGATATTATCCAGGGGAACTTCCCCAACATAGCAAGGCAGACCAACATTCAAATTCAGGCAATACAGAGAACACGACCAAGATACTCCTCGAGAAGAGCAACCCTAAGACACATAATTGTCAGATTCACCAAGGTGGAAATGAAGGAAAAAGTGTTAAGGGCAGCCAGAGAGAAAGGTCAGGTTACCCACAAAGGGAAGCCCATCAAACTAACAGCAGATCTCTTGGCAGAGACTCTACAAGCCAGAAGAGAGGGGACCAATATTCAAAGTTCTTAAAGACAAGAATTTTCAACCCAGAATTTCATATCCAGCCAAACTAAGCTTCATAAGTGAAGGAGAAATAAAATCCTTTAAAGACAAGCAAATGCTGAGAGATTTTGTCACCCCCAGGCTTGCCTTACAAGAGCTTCTGAAGGAAGCACTAAACATGAAAAGGAACAACCAGTACCAGCCACTGCAAAAAGATGCCAAATGGTAAAGACCATCAATGCTATGAAGAAAGTGCATCAATTAATGGACAAAATAACTAACTAACATCATAATAACAGGATCAAATTCACACATAACAATATTAACCTTAAATGTAAATGGGCTAAATGCCCCAATTAAAAGATACAGACTGGCAAATTGGATAAAGTGTCAAGACCCATCAGTATGCTGTATTCAGGAGACATATCTCATGTGTAGAGACACATAGGCTCAAACTAAAGGGACGGAGGAAGATCTACCAAGCAAATGGAAAGCAAACAAAAAAGCCAAAAAAGCAGGGGTTGCAATCCTAGTCTCTGATAAAACAGACTTTAAACCAACAAGGATCAAAACAGACAAAGAAAGCCATGACATAATGGTAAAGGGATCAATTCAACAAGAAGGGCTATGTATCCTAAATATATATACACCCAACACAGGAGTACCCAAATTCTTAAAGTGAGTCTTTAGTCCATCTACAGAACTCTCCACACCAAATCAACAGAATATACATTCTTCTCAGCACCACATCATACTTATTCTAAAATTGACCACATAATTGGAAGTAAAGCACTACTCAGCAAACATGAAAGAACAGAAATCACAATAAACTGTCTCTCAGACCACAGTGCAATCAAATTAGAACTCAGGATTAAGAAACTAACTCCAAACCACAAAACTACATGGAAACTGAGCAACCTGCTCCTGGATGACTGCTGGGTAAATAACGAAATGAAGGCAGAAATAAAGATGTTCTTTGAAACCAATGAGATCAAAGACACAACTTACCAGATTCTCTGGAGCACATTTAAAGCAGTGTGTAGATGGAAATTTATAGCACTAAATGCCCACAAAAGAAAGCAGGAAAGATCTAAAACTGACACCCTAACATCACAATTAAAAGAACTAGCAAAGCAATAGCAAACAAATTCAAAAGCTAGCAGAAGGCAAGAAATAACTAAGATCAGAGAAGAACTGAAGGATATGGCGACACAAAAAAACTTAAAAAAATCAATGAATCCAGGAGCTGGCTTTTTGAAAAGATCAACAAAATTGATAGACTACTAGCAAAACTAATAAAGAAGAGAAGAGAGAAGAATCAAGTAGATGCAATAAAAAATGATAAAGGGGATATCACCACTGATCCCACAGAAATACAATTTACCATCAGAGAATACTATAAACACCTCTATGCAAATAAACTAGAAAATCTATAAGTAATGGATAAATTCCTAGATGCATACACCCTCCCAAGACTAAACCAGGAAGAAGTCGAATCTCTGAATAGACCAATAACAGGCTCTAAAATTGAGGCAATAATAAAGTCCATGACCAGACGGATTCATAGCCGAATTCTACCAGAGGTACAAAGAGGAGCTGGTACCATTCCTTCTGAAACTACTCCAATCAATAGAAAAAGACAGAATCCTCCCTAACTCATTTTATGAGGTCAGCATCATCCTATACCAAAGCCAAGCAAAGACACAACAAAAAAGAATTTTAGACCGATATCCCTGATGAATATTGATGCGAAAATCCTCAATAAAATACTGGCAAGCCAAATCCAGCAGCACATCAAAAGCTTATCCACCACAATCAAGTTAGCTTCATCTGTGGGATGCAAGGCTAGTTGAAAATATGCAAATCAATAAATGTAATCCATCACATAAACAGAACCAATGGCAAGAACCACATGATTACCTCAATAGATGCAGAAAAGGCCTTTGACAAAATTCAACAGCCCTTCATGCTAAAAACTCAATAAACTATGTATTGATGGGATGTATCTCAAAATAATAAGAGCTATTTATGACAAACCCACAGTCAATATCATACTGAATGGGCAAAAACTGCAAGCATTCCCTCTGAAAACTGGCACAAGACAAGGATGCCCTCTCTTACCACTTCTATTCTACATAGTGTTGGAAGTTCTGGCTTGGGAAATTAGTCAAGAAAAGAAATAAAGCGTATTCAGTTAGGAAAAGAGGAAGTCAAATTGTCCCTGTTTGCAGATGACATGACTGTATATTTAGAAAACCCCATCATGTTAGCCCAAAGCTTCCTTAAGCTGATAAACAACTTCAGCAAAGTCTCAGGATACAAAATCAATATGCGGAAATCACAAGCATTCCTATATACCAATAACAGACAAACAGGGAGTCAAATCATAAGAGAACTCCTATTCACAATTGCTACAAAGAGAATAAAATACCTAGGAATCCAATTTACAAGGGATGTGAAGGATCTCTTCAAGGAGAAATACAAACCACTGCTCAATGAAATAAAAGAGAAAACAAACAAATGGAAGAACATTCCATGCTCATGGACAGGAAGAATCAATATTGTGAAACTAGCCATACTGCCCAAGGTAATTTATAGATTCAATACCATCCCCATCAAGTTATCAATGACTTTCTTCACAAAATTGGAAAAAAA
>NW_016803479.1:1272997-1276904 GCF_001698545.2 Rhinopithecus bieti | reverse complement strand
AGCTGAAATTCAGAGAAAAGATTAAGCCTAAAGATTGGCAAAATATTGGTAAAACAAAACTAGGGATATAAAACAACAATAATAATTTTTATATGGGAAATTAAAGATGTGTAGAACTGTACTGTAAAATGGTACATTAATTGGGTGGATACATGTGGTCCAATTACTTTTCATATGGATAGTAATCAGCATGAAGAAAACAAAGAAGTGTTTCTGCGGTCTTCCTTCACAGACAACTTTGTTCCATTTCTGCCTATAGAGTACGAATAGCCCTCTTATTTTATTACGTCACCCTGTACATTTCCTTTGGCTTTGTGTCCTGGTCTCAAGTAATCCTTCCACTTCAACCTCCCTGGTAGCTGAGACTACAGGTGCATGCCACCACACATGGCTATTGTTTTGTTTTGTTTGTTTTGTAGTGATAGGGTCTCACCATGTTTTCCAGGCTGGTCTCGCATTCACGGGCTCAACAATCCACCAGTCTCAGCCTCCCAAACTGCTGGGATTACAGATGCAAGCCACCATGCCTAGTCCTTCTACAACCTATTTTTAAGTACATTTATTTTTTCTTCATGTTGTGTTTAACATAGAACCGCTTATTCTGTCAAGACAATGAAATTCTCAAGCCTGTTAAAAATATACCTTAAAAAATCAAGAGTAGTTAAAACAGCTATTAACAATAATTTTTTCTACTTTATTTCCATTGTAAGAATAGTTCAATAAACAAATGCATTGATATTCCTCAATTTTATGCTTTGATTTGTACTTAGATTTCTTTAAATTTGTATAATTTTTAAAACATTCAAACTACATCTACTTTCATTTGGGTCCAATGATAAGACAGTACCATAATAAGATATTGTGGAGAATTTTTTATTAAAAGGTTTAGAAACTTGTCTTGAGTCACAGAACAAGAATACAGCCAATCTATATCCAGAACTCAGATTTTTTGACCCTTCACTAAGAAATAGACTACACTGTTTTTGCCTTGACACCAGTAAGCTTTCTCCTGCACAGTACTGCTTTGACAATATTGCTTCAAGTAGATTCTGAAATAGGCATAACCAAATATCTTCCAGAGATATTATGAAGAAACCACTTTATTCTAAAATTACATACATAATATCTTCACTAACTTTCTATATCATGTATAGCATACTCAATAAATGAAAACTACTGGCCTTCAAATTAAGATGTTTATCTTTTCTGATAATTTGTTCTTTAAGCTTAAAAGTCATTTAGAAGGAAACATTCATCAACGATTTTAGAATAAATTATAAGAAAAGTTATTTGATAGTTGGCAAAACATAAAATTTCTATTTTGAAGCACCAAACATGATTTTTCATAAAGAAGTAAATATTGTTTGAAGCCTGTTATAGCAACACTAAAAATGTTCATGCCTCACTACATGGTTGTAGTTATCACAATTGATTCCACTATTCAATAACATTGACAACTGTCTTATTACAATATCAGGTTTAGGACTACAGAGGAATATATGACAGAGGCAATCTTCTCTAGGAGCTTGCAAATCAGTGGTGAATAAAGGGGCAGGGATCAAAACTGACTGAGTTTTTACTGAATGCCTTATTACTTGCCATTTTCTGTGACAAATTAATGCATCAAATTGATTATTTGGGGATTGTTAATTCTACTATTCAGATAAAGAAATGGAAACTGAGAAAGTCTATACAATTTACTCAAAGGTTCACATCTAATACTTAGTGAAACTACATTCGGTAACTAAGTCTGTTTTCTTCTAAAATCATCAAATCCACCATCATATACATTACTGCTTTAGAAAATTATATCAACAATTACAGTAAAATGTGATAATTTCAGTGTGATTGTTTCAGAGTATGATAGAAATCACTGAAAGGAAGGCCAACTAAGTCGTTGAGTTAGGGTAAAAATACAGATATTAGGGATAGTCAAAAGTATTTTTAAAAACACATTCTAGGATACAAGAATATGGGAACCACATGTGATAAGCCTCAGACACATGATTGCATGGTTTATTTCAAATGACATGAGCAGTTCACCATGACTAGAATATAAGCTACATGGTTAGGCGGAAGGTTGCAAAAAATTGAGAAAGAAAAGAGGCGGACCAAGAAGACTTTTTGGGGTCATGGTAAATCAATCCTGTTGAATCAATGAAATGTTTTTGGCAATGGAAAGTTGAAGTCAGTTTGTTACTTAGACTGAATTTATTTTGGAGAAGGATAACTCTGGGTTATGAAGTGAGTAGGTAAGACTGAAATTAGGTGACCATCTGAGAAGTTAATACAATTGTCTAGCTATGAAAATCATTGTTCCTTTTCTTTAACTTCTAAAAAAAAAAAAAAAAAAAAAAAAAAAAAAAAAAAGGTCCTTCTATTTCATTGCATCAGTTTTTGATATAATGCTAAATTGCTAAGTATCCCTCTTGAATGCTTGGCCCAGTTGATGAAATGGAGTCAGAGATCAATAAATGTTTCTTGAAGAAATCTTGGGGTCATTTTGTGTTCTTTAAGAAATGCAGTTTAGTTATAGCATAGTCAAGAGACTTTTGCAATGTTCCAGTATGAGAGGTACAGAAAGTCAACAAAAGAAATATGCCTACATCTTTTAGCTCTTGTAAATTGAAGAAATAATTTTCTCTGGGTTCCCGTGCTATTGCTTTGGTCCCATTTGCCTCTTGCTGAATGACGTACATTAGTGTGAGTGAAAGATTCTGAAATTGTCTTCCTTATTGACTTCATTTTCAAGCACCGGTTTTTCTTGAGTTCTTTTCCTCCCAAGAATAGTATATTTCAAAAAAGCAATTGTTGTCTTGAAATTGTTACCACAGGGCTTGAAAAATTATCATCTTAAAGCAAGTATGAGTAGCTTATATAAAATAGAAAGTATAGGTTACTGTAGAGAATAGTGTTGTGTTTTTATTCTGTCGATTTTACTTTCTCTCTTCTCTATATTGAACCTGTCCTCAACTATTGGCTGCTTCCCAACAGTACTGAAAATGCTCAGATCTCTCATATCTTACAAAAAAACAAACCGATGAAATTCCTTCAATTTAATCAGTAATCCATGTTCTCAGAAATTAATTCATTTATTCAAGAAACAATTGTAAACCCCAAGTGTCAGTAATGTATTTGGACTACATCATTCAACAAAACAAAACCCCAGAACTCATGAAACTTTATTCTGGTGGGAGGCCCAACAATCAAGGAGATAACTAGACAAAGAAATTAAAAGCCTTGGGAAAAATAAACAGGATATTATTTGAGGTAGTATCATTTGAGCTGAGATCCAAGTGACAAGAAGCCAGTAAGGATCATCAAAGTCAGACTTGGAAGCAGAAACAAACTTGTGATATTGTCAGAGCGGCGAGAAGGTCAGTGTGCCTAGAATGGAACAAGCCAGGGAAGTCTGGTACCAGGAGAATTCAGAGAGATAAAGAGGGATTATATTCCTAGGGCCTGTAGCAAACAAGCTTTTTTTCCCCCCCAATTATGATGGATAGCCACTGGGAAGTCTTAAGCCGACTTTCTACTAATCTCATTTAGACATTTAAAAGACAATACTTTGCCCTTAGCAAATGGGTTTTGTGGGTCAGAATATTTGCTTTTCTCATTTTCTATTGGTGATCAAAAGGTTTAGAAAATGTTTGCACATTGAAAATATAATGAACACACTGGAAAAATAGTTGAAGCATATATTAGAAATGTAATTAATATATATACAATACAAAGAGCTATTTAAAATCAATAAGGAGATAAACTCTCTAAAGTGAAAGTCTGACAACTTTTCTTTCAGAGACCAAAAAAGCAATTTTCAAAGGTCTTAATGTAGTAAATAGTTTTTTGTTTGTTTGTTTTAGAGAAATGTAAAGAGATAAGCAAGAACCATTTTTTTTTTTTTTTT
>NW_016803479.1:1224804-1270746 GCF_001698545.2 Rhinopithecus bieti | reverse complement strand
GAGCTTCCCAGTGGCTTTGTTTACCTACTTAAGCCTCAGCAATGGCGGGCGCCCCTCCCCCAGCCTCGCTGCTGCCATTTCAGTTAGATCGCAGACTGCTGTGTTAGCAATGAGGGAGGCTCCGTAGGCGTGGGACCCTCCCAGCCAGGTGTGGGATATATTCTCCTGGTGTGCCCATTTGCTTAAAGCGCAATATTGGCGTGGGAGTTACCCGATTCTCCAGGTGTTGTGTGTCTCCGTTCCCCTGGCTAGGAAAAGGGATTCCCTTCCCCCTTGCGCTTCCCAGTTGAGGCGATGCCTTGCCCTGCTTCAGCTCTCGCTGGTCAGGCTGCAGCAGCTGACCAGCACCGATTGTCCGGCACTCCCCAGTGAGATGACCCCAGTACCTCAGTCGAAAATGCAGAAATCACCGGTCTTCTGTGTCGCTTGCGCTGGGATTTGGAGACTGGAGCTGTTCCTCTTTGGCCATCTTGCTCTGCCCCTATCGCAAGAACCATTTTTAAGTACAAGGCAGTGATTTAGAATGAGGATGGGGGGCCATAATAAGGAGGCAATATTTTATTTTATGTGTGGTGGAAAGTTACCACAGTTTTAAAGCAAGAGAATGATTAATAAGATATGTGTGGTCAAAAACAAAACTGGTTGCTTATAATCTACAGCAGTCCTACTTTTGCCTTCATTACTCTATTGAAACAACCTCCTCCAGTGTTAACTCACTCACTGTTCCATTTCCCTATTGTAAACGTTTAACAAGAATGACCAATCTTTTCTTTCTAAAACACTCTATTTGATGGACTTCCAGAACTCCAGTGTCTATGAGTGTTTCTTCTTATCACCGGTGCAGCCTACTTTTTATCTTCCTTAAGCTTGCATGCTCAGGAAATTTGCCTATTTCTGAGAGTATGCCATTCTATACACTTACCTTGAATAAATTCATCTCTCATAGTTTAAATTTCCCTAATGGCAGCTCCAAAATTCTATCTGCAGTCCAGAATTTCTCCATACTTTGGACTTGACCCTATAAATATCTTCCAGTTATCTTGATTCTTATGTTCTCCCTCAGACCCACTTCAGGCACATCAGATGTAGAATGCACAAATAGGAATTTATAATGTTTGCCAGCATACTGGCTCCCAGTAATAGCAACTGTGATCCCTTTCCTCCCCACTGTGCCATTTCCATTTTTAAAAATTTCTGTAGAAAGCTGCACACAGTGGCTCACGCCTCTAATCCCAGCACTTTGGGAGGCAAAGGCGGGCAGATCACTTGAGGCCAGGAGTTCCAGACTAGCCTGGCTAACATGGCAAAACCTGGTCTGTACTAAAAATATGAAAATTAGCCAGGTGTTGTGGCACATTTGTAATTCCAACTACCAGGGAGGCTAGGGCAGGAGAATTGCTTGACCTGGGATGTGGAGGTTGCAGTGTGGGTAGATCGCACCACTGCACTCCAGCCTGGGCGACAGAGCAAGACTGAATCTCAAATAAATAAATAACTCATTTTTAAAATGTCTGTTCAAGTTTTGTTAGTCTTACTTCTTAATTATAGCTCAAATCTTTCTTTTATTTCTCTCTGATCTCATTGATGCTAAGAACTTCATCTAGGAAAACAGCATTTCTTGTCTCCTTTGAGCCTTTTACCCTGTTGTATTCTCCCATGATATGCTATGGATATACTTCATATTACTCATCAAAACTGTAATTACTTATTCAATATCTGAATATATAACTCAATTTTAAAGTTCATATCACTATGATCATATCTTTGATTTATGCCATTGCTTCAGCATCTATTACAGGGTTTGGCACATATTGTGGACTTAAATATTTGTTAAACAAGTAAATGGATGAATAAATGAAGAATGAGAGATTTGTGAATTACTCCTAGACCAGCATGACATGTGTCAAATAACCTGGAAACAGATTTTAGCTTAGGTTATTATTTACAAAACAGTACTTGAATCCAGACTATGTACCCTTGCAGCATAATTATATTACCTATGCAATATTTACTTCTTAAAATAAGCCAGTATCATTAAAGCCAAGTATTTAGCCTGATAATTCAGAGTATGAAGAAATAGAGAAAAAAAGAGAGAGTAGCATCCTCAGAGATTTTCTATTATTAACCAGAAAATTATTCCTACTAAAGGCAAGAAATCAGTGGTCAGCAAGAGACGTGACAAAACAGTTATCCGTAGAGGCTGTATTGTAGCCATTCTTTGACTACAAACTTGTCTTAACTATGCACCTGATATGATGACACTCTTTTGAATTAGCTGCTTTTTTAATCTTTATAATTGATGATGTATGTTTTAAATTGAGGTGAAATATATATTTTAAATGCCTTAAAAAAGGTAGAATTTTTAATAATATTGCCTTGGACATACGTGCTTCTGAAACTAAAATACAAAAATAATTTGTAGTGTAAGTCCTACCTTGTGAGTGAATGCTCTCTTTGTCCCAAATTGGAAGACGATGGTAATTGAAATGCCTGTGTCCATTCAGTAATTCACTCAGGATTCAAGGATTCATTATAACTATCAAAGCTTTATTGCTTTTTTAGTAGCTAAGGTGGTTTATTGTTTGAAAGCACTGGGTGATATACAGTATACTTGTACAATATGACACCCTTAGAAAATATGGAGCCATGCTATGGCACCGTTATATTTAGATTATAGCTTACCTGGTCCACTTATTCAAAAGAAATTCAATTTTGACTTCTATTTTCACCCAAGGGCCACATACTTGAAATTTTATCCTGTAAAAACCAAAGTTTGAATGAGTAATTTAGCATGAGCTGTACATAATTATTAAATGTAGTATATATATATGTGTGTATATATATATATTATATATATATGCACACACACAAATATATATATATTTCTTTAAAAACAATAAAAACATGCAATAGTGGTTAGTGGTCTGGCACAAAGGCTTAGCTAGTTAAGCAACAACAACAAGTAAAGCAACAGCAATAAATATATGTCTCTGTGATCATTTCCTATAACTTGGCTCTGTGTCAAGGAATATGCAAGGTTTTTTTTTTTTTCTTTTAAAGTGTCTTATTTAACTTCACTATAGTACTTAAAAATCAATCAATGATGACTCAAAGAAAGTTACTGTCCAATCCTGTCTCAATCTTCTTTCTTTTGGTTTTAAGTTGCTAACTGTTGCCTTTTGTGCACTTAATAGTCCAAGTGTCAGGCTAGTCTGAATACAGACAGAAAAAGGACTTATAATTGTGCTAACATATTAATCTTAGAAAATTTTGAGGCTCTTTATTTCCAATTGTCAAATGCCTCCACTTAAAATACAGAATTCTCTAGGCTGGGCGTGGTGGCTCACGCCTGTAATCCCAGCACTTTGGGAGGCTGAGGCGGGTGGATGGCAGGGTCAGGAGATCCAGACCATCCTGGCTAACACAGTGAAACCCCGACTCTACCGAAAATACAAAAAATTAGCCCGGTGAGGTGGCGGGTGCCTGTAGTCCCAGTTACTTGGGAGGCTGAGGCAGGAGCCACCCAACAAATTACATTAAGTCATTGTATTATTTTTATTTATTTATTTATTTATTTATTTATTTATTTATTTTTGAGATGGAGTCTTGCTCTGTCATCCAGGCTGAAGGGCAGTGGCCGGATCTCGGCTCACTGCAACCTCCGCCTCCCAGGTTCAAGCAATTCTCCTGCCTCAGCCTCTCAAGTAGCTGCGTAGCTGGGACTACAGGTGCCCCCACCACACCCGGCTAATTTTTGTGTTTTTAGTAGAGAAAGGTTTCACCATGTTGGCCAGGATGGTCTCAATCTCTTGACCTCATGATCCGCCTGCCATGGTCTCCCAAAGTGCTGGGATTACAGGCATGAGCCAACGCACCCGGTCAGGTCATGTATGTAAACCATGTTACATACACATTACTGCATTACATAACACATGACCATACCATATCATCATGTCACATATTAGATGATATTACATTCTGTTCTGTTTTATAACATATTTTTCTTTTAACATTTTATTTTTAAATTGACAAATAAAAGTTAGATGTACTTATTGTGTATGTGTTTTGTAAAATCTATACATTGTGAAGTGGCTAAATTGAGCTAGTTAACATATGCATTATCTCACATACTTTTGCTTTTGCAGTAAGAACACTAAAAGTCTACTCCCTAAGCAGTATTATTATACACTATATTATTACATTGTAATATGTAATATATTATTACACTATATTATTACATATTATAGTTATATATAGTATATATATATAGTATATAGTATATAATTCTCAACTATGAAGATGGTTCTAATAGTTTGTTTTTACCAGCTATTTCACAAATGTAGAAGATAACAGAATTTTAAGTGGTTTTCTCTTGGCTATTGTACTTATTCACCTCCAAACAATCTCCAAACAATATTTCAACCACCCAAGAAAGTCTCCTCATCTTTACTCTTTTTCCCTGCTGTTCAATTGCTCTGCTTTTTGTTTCTCATTCTTTTACAATTTGATTGAGATATATTTCACATAACATAAAATCCACTCATGTAAAGTATACAATTCACTTTTCTAAAGAGTACATTCACAGAATTGTGGAGTGATTATCACAATTTAGTTTCAGAATATTTTCAATAGCCAAGAAGAAATCCCAGTCCCATAAGTGGTCACTCTCCATTCTTCCTCTACTCTTTCTCCAGCAACAAGCAACAACTATTCTATATTCTATCTATAGATTTGCATGTGTTAGACTTTGTTTAAATGAAATCATATAATAGTTGGTGTTTTCTGTCTGGCTTCTTTCAGTAAGCATAATGCACTCCAAGTTCACTCAAATGGTAATATGTCCCAGTACTTCATTTCTTTCTTGTTGTGAAATAATATTGCATTATATAAATATATTACCTTTGTTTATCCATTCATCAGGTGGTACATATTTGGGTCACTTCCACTTTGTCAGATTATGAATAATGTTGTGAACATTGTGTACACATTTGTTATTTAGACGCATTTTGTTTCTCCTAGCTATGTATCATATGACTTGTGAGTCATATGAAAATTCTCATCTTTAGCACTTTCAGAAACTACCATTTTTAAAAATACAAAATGACTGCTTATTTTCCGTTTTTACCAGCAATGTGTGAGTATTCCAATTTCTCCACATTCTAGCCAAATTTATTATTGTCTGTGATTTTATTTTAACCATTCCAGTATAAGTGGTATTTTCTTGTGGTTTTGATTTACATTTCCCTAATGACTAATGATTCTGAACATATTTTCATATGCTTATTGGCCATTTGTACATTTTCTCTGGATATTAAAATTAACTTGAAACCACATTCCAGTCCTCTTCTTTGGGTTGTTATTGTCATACAAAATCCATCTTTTCATGCTATAATCTCAGCAAACTTTTATAATTGCTGCTTTATATAATGCCATTTAAAATAGATAAGAGATGTGTTACATACAAAAATACATGTTTGCTTTGTAAAATATTTATTTCTGTAGTTTCCTTTATCAGTACTCTTTATTTCTTCATATGGATTCAAATTATCTTTTAGTATACTTTATTTCTACTCCCAAAATTTTCTTTCTTGTAGGATAAATCTGCTAGCAATAAAGTTTTTCAGTTCTCATTTATCTGGAAATGTTTAATTTTCTCTTTGTTTTGAAGGAGAGGTTAGATTAGTTGACATCCTTTTTCTCTCGCTACTGAAGATGTCCTTCAACTGTCTTCTGTGGTTTCTAATGAGGTCAGCCTTTAGCTTTGAAGGTCTTTTGTATGTGATAAATCATTTTTCTCTTGCAGCTTTAAAATTTTTTTCTTTGTGCCTGACTTTTGACAATTTGGCTGTGATGTATCTAGATGTCTATTTCTTTGGGTTTATCCTACTTGGAGTTCTTTGAGCCCCCAACTAAGCACAACTCTGAGTCAAATCAAATAGCCACCACACTCAGAATAGTGATCTCCAAGGGACAAGTTAGGACAAAATATTGACTGTGCTCTTGCAATGATGCCTTTCACAGAGTTCCAAATGTGGGCACATATTTCCACTGTCTGTAGTGCCATTGGCTTTAGGTTACTTAGTGCTCCAGTGAGCAAAGTAGAGAAGCGATGGGAATAGCCCCACTGTGAAGAATCACTGACTGAGCCAGTTTAATGACATACAGTAGATTCACTTGGATAGGCAATTTTCAGTTTGTTCTGTGGTTTTGGCTAAATGCCAGAATTCTAAAATAAAAGATTTTAGTTATTTCGCCTATATTTTTATCATTTTACATTTTATGTAAACATTAATTATTAGTTATGCATCTGATATGATGACACTCTTTTAAATTAGCTGCTTTTTTAATATTTATAATTAATGATGTATGTTTTAAATTGAGGTGAAATATATTTTAAATGTCTTTAAAAGGCAGAAGTTTTAATAATATTGGCTTGGACATATGTGCTTCTGAAACTAAAATACAAAAATAGTTTGTAGGTGTAAAGAATGTACACCTAACAAAGTCTTCACTCTGCCATTAAGGAGCTGAGCTCCCCTCTGTTACCTTTTAAGAACAAAAGAAAAAAAAAAATCTGTTACAGTTGTCTGACTGTAAGCCAAACTAGTGAATATAACAAAGAATTCAGAAACCAGACATTCTATGTTTGAATCTTGGCCCTACCATTTGTTATGCAACCTTGGTAAATAGCCTTTTACACCTTTATTCACTTACATAATGACATCATAGTAGTGTCTAGTTTATAGGATATTGTGGAGAATTTAAAAAATGAGATAAACAACTTGGAAATGTACTTGCCATATAAACATAGTCAAAAGTTATCTATTATTGTTTTTGTATGCTGCACCCTTAAATTATCAAGAAAGAGAACAAACATTTTACCATAAGATGTTTTCACACTCTCTGCTTCTCTTGCAGAAAATTCTCTTCTTGGAAGTGGAATAAGGCTATTAATCTGTAGATAAGAGCATCTTAGATATGGCTGTTATTATTGTTCACCTTTAGTTACATCATAAACTTGTACACTAAAGACAAGTTACACAGAGTAATGGAGATGCACTATAAAAGAGAAAGATATATGGGGTGTCCTTCCAAAACTAGTCTTTCCAGGAAGAATCACACTTGATATTAACAGCAAAAAGTCAGTATAACAGAAAAATGTTAATAAAACCCTCAGCATACTGAGGATAAGTCTTAAGGTAGAGAGTATCCACTGATCATTAAAGAAAATAAAGGGGGTAATAGTGACTATTGAGAATGGATCTCCAGATTATTTTCTTTTTGGAAACTCTAAACTTTTAGCTTAAATAGAATTGTTTTCATTTCTGTGGCCAAACAGGCAAAGGAATTCGTCTGATAAAGTACGGTACAACTAGCATCCCTCTTTGCCACTATGGACCAGGAGTGTTAGTCAATTTATTTCCATACCAAGTCAAGGTTTACAAGGTGAATTTAAATTTTCAGGAGCAGTTCAGCATTTCCCCCTGCAGTTTCTTAAGAACTAATTACAAAGTAACTGAAAAGAGTGCAGTTTTCACATTATTCTAAGAGTCACTTCCTACTGACTTAGAAAAATCATGCTAGATCCTGTTCAGTGAAGCACTAAAACAAAAAACACAAGTGGTTTTGCCATGCTACACCGTGCATAAGGTACTGGATCCATTGTCATTGTCACTGCTTGCCAGGTAAGAACAAAGACCTCGGAAAGTAAGGCACTCATTGATTTGTTTTTGAAGCTTTGATTGCATGTCATCAGCCTGGGTGAGTTTGGTGAAAACAGAGAAGCAAAATGCAGCATTTTCTGGGCAAGTCACTGATAGGAGCTGAGGTAGATGGTTTTGGGAAAGCTGCTCAGTGAGCTGTGACTTGTGAACTCAAGCATTTGTCCACATGGTTTTTGTTATGTGACTGTTTATCCTCTGTCTCAGAAGTTGATTTATGAAGTTTGACATGGTGCTATATAAACGCAACACTGTGCTACATAGAAACCAGGAGAAAATGATATATTAATTCACAGCGGCCCAGTTGTTTTGAGATCTTAAGTCCCATGCCATAGCAGGACAAATGAAAACTCATTAGAAGTGAATATTTCTGTCCTTCATACTTGAAAATAGGCTTTTGAGCAACTGCCAGGAAGATCTCTGTAGACTCTAGGAAGTTTTTTTATCCTGTGCATAAGTGATCTTTACTTATGTGATTTACACTTTGTCACTATATTGCATTTTATTTTCTGATAATTCCATCAACCCAACTCAAAGGAAAAAAAAAAAAAAAAACAGAGATCTAAACTTAACATAGATTTTCATAAAGTTACACATGGAAGTAATCTGGAATGTTCAATTTAGTACATACCCAATTATACCCACAAGCTAATTTATCTAATAATAAGAATGAGTCTTTAAACTGATTTTATGGTAGGCTGGCAATAAAGGTTTCCATATCTGATAGCAGAACTATGACTTGATCTGTTAAAAAAATAACTGGGAATCTCTTTGTAATTACATTTCTTTTTGATGCATATGCACCTGATGCAAATCTCAGCAAGTAATTCAAGTATAAACATGTTACATTATCTCTATAATTGAATGAAAATTATTTTTCAAAAATATTATTCCAGTGAAGGAAAGAATTATAATCCCCATCAATTTAGTGTATTGCCTTGCCCACTCTGTTTCCCAAGATACTATCTTTGGTTCTGGGGAGCTCTAGTAGTGATACAGGATGGGGCAATGGGCAATGGAGGGCTTTAGGCCTCCATCACATGGCCATGTTGGCATCTGTTAAAATATCCTCTTTCAGGCTGGAGCACTATTGAAACACACTGAACCTAAATACAAGCCCTTTCCTGTCTTTTTTTTTTTTTTTTTTTTCCTCTCAGCTACCAACTTACCACTCCCTGGCACTTGGGAAACATTTGCTCTTTCTAAAACAACCTGGAATCATGAGGTAACGGGTAAAACTTAAGGATCTTTGTCCCACATGCGTCACATGCTAGGAGCAAGAAAAATTGGGCATTTTAAAACATTTTCCCAGGATCCAGTTCGGAACACAGCACAGAATTCTCTGCTCTTCAGCATTCCCAAGGTTATCTGAGATTTCTTTGTACAACCCACTGAGACTATCTTAGAGAAAGTTAGGAAGGCTATAACTTTATCGAAATTTCCTTGCAGTGACCAAGATAAAACTACCCCTTGTAGCTGGGCGTGGTGGCTCAAGCCTGTAATCCCAGCACTTTGGGAGGCCGAGACAGGCGGATCACGAGGTCAGGAGATCGAGACCATCCTGGCTAACCCAGTGAAACCTCGTCTCTGCTAAAAAATACAAAAAAACTAGCCGGGCGAGGTGGCGGGCATCTATAGTCCCAGCTACTCGGGAGGCTGAGGCAGGAGAACGGCGTAAACCCAGGAGGCGGAACTTGCAGTGAGCTGAGATCCGGCCACTGCACTCCAGCCTGGGCAACAGAGCGAGACTCCGTCTCAAAAAAAAAAAAAAAAAAAATCTACCCCTTGTAAAATGGAGTCATTAATTAGAAATTAAGTTTTATTATGAAGAAAATAAATTTACATTTTCTGTACACTATGTTTATACTCTAAAATTTATATTTGCTACACTAAATTGCTGGCTGTGTACAATAAAAGTAGCTGCCCTATATTTAACTACTACTTTTCAGGTCTCATACTAAGCATTCTTAATGTACTATATTATTTAGTATTCACAATCAACAAAAGAAGTAGCTACTTTATATCTAATTTTTATGATTCTCCATTTATTAGCAAGTATATTGAAACCCTGCAACATTATCCATTATTATATCAATGTGACATAGTTTGTAACTATGGTAGAGTCAGGATTTTAACATAGGTCAAACTGACATCAAAATCTACATCTTCTCTGTTTTAGGTATAAGGTGTTTTTAGTAGAAAGATACATGAGGAAAGAAAATAATTTACTTTAGATTCCTATAAACATGTCATATGGTCAGAGTACTCTAGTGGACAAAGATACATGATGCTGGAATAGTGAGTCATTAATTGTTTTCCATTTTATATTCAGTAGCCACGTTTGAAATAATTGAGGCAGATACCATCATACAAAGATAATTTGATGCAGTAGCGTTGTAGTCAATGTGGTAACTAGATCCCAAGATTTTCCCATAATAATCCCAGTCTCCAAGTGTTCATGCCCTTGTAGTTTCCCTCCACATTAAACACAGGCTGGTTCTCTGTAACCAATAAAATGCAGTAGAATGACAGTGCTTTGTCTCACAGGCTAATCTAGATCATAAAAAAGGTCCTGCAGCTTCTTTCTTGGTCTTTTAGAACTTTTCCTTTTGTGAATCTTTCTTTTGGAAACAACTACCATGCTGAAAAGCCCGAAACATATGGAGAAACCATATGCAATCACTGTCTTACAGCCCAAGAAAAATGACCAAACAATAGACAACATCAGCTCTGTTACATAGGTGAACTGTCTTTGATATTCCAAACTAAATAGGCACCTGAAGCTTATAGCACTAGCAGACATCATGTGGAACAGCTGATGCTAATCAATGGAGCAAAGCAGGAGCAATAACAAAAGAGTTTTTCTTTTAACTTACTGGATTTACACGGGGCTAAGGTGATATGATTTGGCTGAAATGTAATTCGCATAATGCCCATGTGTTGTGGGAGGGAGCCAGTGGGAGGTAATTGGATCACGGAGGCGGTTTCCCCCATGCTATTCTCGTGATAATGAGTAAGTTCTCACGAGATCTGATGGTTTTATAAGTGTCTGCCACTTCCCCCGCTGGCACTCGTGCTATCTCCTGCCACCCTGTGAAGAGGTGCCTACCAGCATGATTGTAAGTTTCCTGAGGCCTCTCCAGACCTGTGAAACTGTGAGTCAATTAAGCCTCTTTTTTTATAAGTTACCCAAAGTCAGGCAGTTCTTCCTAACAGTGTGAGAACAGACTAATATATAAAGGAATGTTGTTAAGTAGGGATAAATAATCGTAATAGTCAGAAAACTTGATTCTGTCCCTAAATTTCTATGAGACTGTAGAAAAATTACTAAAACTATGTACACTTCAATTTTCTTATCTGCAAAATTGAGAAAATAATAGTACTTCAACAGGAGTAGAATGAAATGAGATATTATGTGAGTGGATTTTTTAAAAACTCTATAGCAGCTCTAAGTGTACATTAACTAGTATTTTGTTTGTTTGTTTGTTTGTTTTCTGATAAGGTATTGTGTGTTGAAAATTGGATGACTTGCCTAAGATGAATAACTAGTAAGTGGCCTGGAACTTAAGTTTAATGACTTCTATGAACAATACTCTTTCTACTTCTTTGCATGTCCAATAATATCTTCTATTTGTAAATAGATTATTTTATTTTATTTTATTTTATGTTGCCCTTCACAAAATAGGCATTTCCTTATAGGTAATGGAAAGTCCTTTTCTTTGTCAAGGAACAGATAAGTATTTCATTTTAAAATGTATGCCTTTTGGCATATTTTATTGATGGTTACTGAATATAATTTTGTCTAAAAAGCAAAATATCTCTTTGTCATTGCACAACAATAGTATTGATTATAATATTTTCAGTCACAACTTTACGCCATCATTGCATATTTATATTATGCTCTCACAACAAATCTCACATTCTGTAATATCTATTGGTGCATATGTGAAAGTAAAATTTCTTTCTTGGCTAAGAATTTCATGACCTAATTATCACAGATAGATAGGCTTTAGAAAGAAAGTCAATAAATGTAAAGAAGTATCAAAGAATATATTTATATATTTAAAACAAAAAATGAAATGATAATTTGTTTAATATATAAAATGATTTTAAGCATTTTAATTAATAAAATAAAATTAATATTAAAACTCATTTTGCAACTTTGTTAGAATGCAAATAATAGATGAAATTTAAAAGAAACAGGTGTTTTTTTTTTTTTTAATTTCAAACAAGTGAAGTATAACAAAGCTGATTCATTGACTTGGCATAAGGTGGCAAATACTTTACCTCTTTACATAGGTTAAACTTAAGATCTCATTAGACTGTAAATCTGTCGAACTGTATATTTGTTTTTCCCCCTGGTAAAACAAACTTTTATGACAGTTTAAGGAGTAACATGATATTTTTGTATATGCAGAGATTTATGCTTTTGTTGTTTTTATAACCAGTATGAATGTAACCATTATGCTGAAAGAACAGGATTCTATAGGGTTTGAATAGGACACTTTTTTTTTTGTTTTTCATGTATATCTGTGGACTCATTCTTCTTTGCATCTTGGATGAAATCTCAGAAGGCTATAATTATTTGATCATTCTAATATATTACAATTTACTTTGATTACTTTGGCCAAATAAAAGTTATCATTTAGCTGTTATAATGCTCAACACAGTCTAATATAGAAATTCTGAACATCTTTTGAAGTTGTGTCTTCTTACCTCACTTATCTTGGAACAACTTGAATCTGAGTAGCTTGCGGTGGTAAAGAAGGGACTACTGAACCTCTTCTCTATGTTTTTAAGTTAGTATTTATTTCCCTTATACCTCTGTCCCATTCTCTGCTGTTTCCAACCTTCTAGTTATAGCTATGAGCAAGGGAGAAGAGATGATATGAGATTTAAAAAGGCTAGTTTTACTGGTACATTTGTGAATGGCATTGGTGCATACTGCAAATAGTTGTAAATGTGACTTTTCTCTCATGAATGCTTCTGTGCATTTCTCAGAGATTTTCTCATTGAGAACATCCAACTAAAAGTTCTATGATGAGCTGGATTTTCTCTGGTTTTATTATTCAAGCCCTCAGTCCCAGGCATTTTAAAATCTTTTCAACACCACTCTATATCGGAGTACTACAATGCCTCCAAGAGAATCTCTTGTGCAAAGTCCTTGTGAAGATAATTACTGGCTGACTCTCTACAGAGTGTCCCACATCTGGTCCATGGGTCATACTCATGTCTACTATACACAGCTTCTTCCCAATGTAGCCACCTTTTTCTCCCTCTGCCACTAGACAGGGCATTCCAGACCCAGATTTTTATCTTTAGTATTTTGGATTTAGAGCAACTACCATTAATTTCTGCGCTTTCACCACATTACCTCTCCTAAAAAAGATTCCAGGTAATACATATCAAAGTTTCCATGTGGCCCTCTGAAGTTTCTCATACTAGGATTGAGGTGGATGAAAGGCCTCCCTTCACACCACCGTGAACCACTCATCTTGTCATGACAACAAGGAGAAACAGAGGGAACATTTATTTTTTTTTAAATTACTTTAGCCAGGATTTTTCAAACGCAGCCTTTTTAGATTATCAAATCCATTGACCAAGTAGGGAAGATCCACCCTCAATGTGGATGAGTGCCACTCACTTGGCTGAGACCCTGGATTAAAACAAACAAACAAAGCAAAGACACAGAAAAGAAAAAATTGCACACTTTCTCTTCTGGAGCTGGGACACCCTTCTCCTGCTCTTAGACAGCATGATCCAGGCTCTCTGGCCTGTGGATTCTGGACTTAACAACACCCTCTCCTCTCCCCTCACCCCAGGCCGTCAGGCCTTTGGCACAGATAGCCTGTTGCAGGATTTCTCAGCCTCCATATTTGCAGGAGCCGATTCCCATAATAAATCCCCACTCTATCTAACTATCTATCTATCTATCTATCTATCTATCTATCATCTATCTATCTTCGTCATCATCTATATCTTATTGGTTCTGTCTCTTTGGAGAACTCTTATGAATACATCCTGTTACACAAGCATTTGAAACATTAAAACAAAATATAAACAATTCTTCCAATTTCCTTTCAAGATTGCTCACTGAAAGAACACATGACATGTAGGAGTCCCACAGCATGAAAAAATGTCAAGATCAATACTGCAATGTATTAGGATATATTAATGAAGGTTTACTTATATATAAGATTGTTTTTTACAGTGTTAAGATTTAAAAGGTGAGAACAAACTAAATGTATGGCATTATGGGAGTAATTTAATAAGTTGTAATACAACTATGCAATTAGACATATAGGAAAAAATGATATTTTATAAGAATTAGATATAACAAATATGGGAGAATGGGGGAACTAAAAATCTGGAAATGGGGAATGTGAGAAAGAGTTGATAATCAAAATGTCTAAACCAAGTTGAAGCCTTCAGAGACATCAAAGAAACCACGCATATTTGGACACTAAAGAGGAACCATCAACAGGGGCCCCCTGACTAGGTCTATTGAAACTAAACTGCCAACTCTGAGGAAGCTGTTCCTTATGTGTAGTCATCACTGCTGTAAGTCCACAGCTGAGCACTTAATGGTGGGCTTGAACCCACTTTTGGTTTAGCATGGCCAGCAGTCAGGAAGATGAGTTTGATATGAAACAAAGAAGAGTGAGAAATAGATGAGCATCTCCATCTGTCTGTCACTTTGTCTGACTGTGACAACATTCTGAGAGTAGTGGTTTCTGCTTTACTTCTGCCAAATCTCATGCACTTTCCTCTTTTAGCTAACTTTTACCCAGAAGTGTACAGAGACAATGATTCTGGAAAACAATATCCAGACTTAGCAGACTTTACATAACATGTTCCAGCATATTCTTTTTAAGAAACTTGATTTCAAATACTAAGAATAATTTCATAACTGCTAATCAGTTTAACTTGTCCAATAATTATTGGTTACCTACTATGTGCTAGTCACTGTGCTTACATGGTCAAGGCATGTGCAAAACTGAATTCTATCCCCACAAGAGGCGTAATCTAGTAGAGAGGAAGAATGCAGGTGAAGATAAAACCCCAGAATGAAAAGCACAGTAACAGGGGAAATATAAAAGGATTTGAAAGTACATAAACACTGCATCTAGTGCAGACATGGGATCAGAGAATGTTTTCCAGATGCAGTTACTTTTAAACGGGTCAGTAGGAAACAATAAATCGAATTTATCAGAAACATTTGTGAGAGTGTATGTGCGCATATTAGGGGATAATTACATGACAGGGTGGGGAGTAAATTGGACAAAGTGAGTGTTTCACAAAAAACAAATATTTTTACACGTGAAGATACCCTGTAGCAGGTAGTGTAATGTCCTACTTTTTGTGTACCTGACTTTCTGCCTGAAGGCTTTCTGGCTACAAGAGCATGTTTAGCCTAGGGCCATATTATGACTTCTGTGAACCCTAGACTGATTGGACTTTGAGGTCCCCTTTCTCTATTAAAATTTTTTTAAACACTATACTTTATTACTATGTTGATATAAGATAAAGACAATCTATACCAGACTGTAAAATCTGAATCCAATTTAGTCATTTAGACTTAAATATTTTCTTTGAGAATTTTTAAAAATGAAATGGCTACTTTTCAAATAAGACCATGAAAGTATGTGTAATGGAAACTAATAATCATTTAGCTAATTCGATCACTGCTAATGTCTAAAAAAGCTGCTTTCCCAACACTCAAGGAAAGAAAAAGTGGAAGATTTTGTTTGTCCTTTTACTGATTTACTCATCAAACAGCTTTTTTTGGATTTTCTTTAATGATCTACTACATCATAGAGTCCTTGCCCTCATGTAGTAGAACAACTAAATGTCTCATGTGTTCATGTGAAGAGATCCCCAAGCAGGCTTTGTGTGAGCAACATGGCTGTTTATTTCACCTGGGTACAGGCGGGCTGAGTCCAAAAAGAGAGTCAGCAAAGGGTGGTGGATTATCATTAGTTCCTATAGGTTTTGGGATAGGGAGTGGAGTTAGGAGCAATGTTTTGCAGGCAGGGGGTGGATCTCACAAAGTCCATTCTCAAGGGTGGGGAGAATTACAAAGAACCTTCTTAAGGGTGGGGGATTACAAAGTACATTGATCAGTTAGGTTGGGGCAGAAATAAATCACAATGGTGAAATGTCATCAGTTAAGGCTATTTTGACTTCTTTTGTGGATCTTCAATTGTTTCAGGCCATCTGGATGTATACGTGCAGGTCACTGGGGATATGGTGGCTTAGCTTGGGCTCAGAGGCCTGACATTCCTGTCTTCTTGTATTAATAAGAAAAATGAAACAAAATAGTGGTAAAGTGTTGGGACGGTGAAAATTTTTGGGGGTGGTATGGAGAAATAATGGGTAATGTTTCTGAGGGCTACTTCAAGTGGGATTAGGGGCTGCATGGGAACCTAGAGTGGGATAAATTAAGCTGAAGGAAGTTTTGGGGTATGGAGTGATATTGTGGGGTTGTTAGAAGGAGCATTTGTTGTATAGAATTATTGGTGATGACCTGGATGCAGTTTTGTATGAATTGAGAAATTAAAATGAAAGATACAAGGTCCGAATAGAAGAAGGAGAAAAATAGGTATTACAGGACTAAGAATTGGGAGTACCCAGGACGTCCAATTAGAGAGTGTCCAAGGGGGTTCAATGTTATTGTTTGCTTGGTTGGTGAGTTTTTGGGCTCTATCCTTGAGTTCTTTTATGTTGTCATATAGCAGGCCAGATTGATTTAGGTAAAAACAACACTCTTCATTTAAAAATATACAAAGTCCCCCTTTTTTTAGATTTTGGAGTAAAGAGAAATGCAAAGCCAACAATTGTTTGTTAAAGAAGGATTAGAAATGGCTAGGGGAGAGTGACTGAGATTAATAGTGTGGTGGAGATAGGTGGGGAGAGGTAGAGGGTGGCATAAGAATGGGAACGAGAATAAGAGTGAGTATAAAAGTAAAGAATAGGATTTCATCAGGGTGAAAGTGTTGGAGGGTACCTTGCCTCTGAAGATCTTCTATCCACTTCAGGAGAGACTTAAGGGTGGCAATTTGAGGTAAAACCAAGAGACACTAAATACCAAGAGCCTGAGAAACTGCTTGGGTGATGTGACTAATAAAGGCTGGTCCATTATCAGACTATATAGAGGTGGGAAGGCCAAACTGAAGAATTATGTCTGACAGAAGGGAAGAAATGACTGTGGTGGCCTTCTCAGATCCTCTGGGAAAGGCCTCTACCCATTCAGTGAAATTGTCTACCCAGACCAAGAGGTATTTTAGTTTCCTGATTTGGGGCATGTGAGTAAAGTCAGTTTGCCAGTCCTGGGCAGGGGCAAATCCCCGAGCTTGGTGAGTAGGGAAGGGAGGGGGCCTGAACACTCCCTGAGGAGTAGTAGAATAGAAGATGGAACACTGAGAAGTGACTTCCTTGAGGATAGATTTCCATGATGGAAAGGAAATGAGAGGTTCTAAGAGGCAGGCTAGTGGCTTGTAACCTACATAGAAGAGGTTACGAAATGATGACAGAATAGAATGGGACTCTGAGACTGTAAGGAGATATTTTCTTTGGTCCAAGAACCATTTGCCTTTTGTGGAAAGAGATAGGGGGACGTTTCAGTGAGGGAGTAAGTGGGAGTGGCCAGATGAGAAGGAGAAAAACTGCCATGAGGGATAGAAGTTGGAACACTAGCAGCTTTTTTAGCTACCTTATCAGCATAAGCATTGCCCAGGGCGATGGAATTTGATGCCTTTTGATGACCTGTGCAGTGAATGACTCCAGTTTAATTTGGAAGTAAAGCAGCTTTGAGAAGAATTTTTATTAAAGAGGTATTAATGATGGAGGACCCTTACATAGTGAGGAAATCTTTCCCCCCATAAAATAGCATGGTGGTGCAGGATATGGGGTCAGTATAAATATTGACGCATAGTCCCTTTGCAAGAGTGAGGGCCCGAGTTAAGGCAATGAGTTTGGCTTGCTGAGAGGTAGTGGAGGGGGGCAGAGTGGTAGCCTCAGTGATGGATGTGGAAGATACTATAGCATAGCCTACCTTTGCTTGTGAGTGGCGATTAGGCCTGGTGGAACTGTCGTCAATAAACCACGTGTGATCAGGGTGAGTAACAAGAAAGAAGGAAACATGGGGAAATGGAGTGAATGTCAGGTGGATCAGAGAGATACAGTCATAGGGGTCAGGTGTAGTATCAGGAATAATGTGGGAGGCTGGATTGAAGTCTGGGCCAGGAACAATGGTAACTGTGGAAGACTCAACAAAGAGTGAGTACAGTTGAAAGAGTTGGGGAGCAGAAAGTATATGTGTCAGGTGTGAGGAAGAAAATGGATTTTGGAAGTTATGAGAACTGTAGAGAGTGAGTTGAGCATAGTTTGTGATTTTTGTGGGCCTCTAAAAGTATTAGGGCAGCAGCAGCCACTGCACACAGACATGAGGGCTAGTCTAAAACAGTAAGGTCAAGTTGTTTGGAGAGAAAGACTACAGGATGCAGTCCTGGCTTTTGTGTAAGAACTCCAACCACACAGCCCTGAACTTTGGCTGTGTGTAATGAAAAGGGTTGGGATGAAGTTAGGGAGCACTAGTGTGGGGGCTGTTTTTAAGGAACAGAAAGAGGAGTGGTGAAAGGATTTAGGATCTGCGGGGTCAGCTAGGTTTGCTTTTTGAGTTTATATAATGGTTTAGTCAAGATGGTAAAACTAGGTATCCAAAGGCAGAAGTACCTAACCATGCCTAGGAAGGAAAGGAGTTGTTGTTTTGTAGAAGGGGTTCAGGTTTGGGAGATTAGCCAGACATGATCAGCAGGAGAGCACATGTGTTTTCATGAAGAATTATGCCGAGATAGGTAACAGATGAGGAAGAAATTTGAGCTTGACTGAAGTAATGTGGGCTGTCTGCAAAACCTTGCAGCAGTACAGCCCAGGCAATTTGCTGAGCCTGATGGGTGTCAGAGTCAGTCCAAGTGAAAGCAAAGAGAGGCTGGGATGAGGGGTACAAATGAATAGTAAAGAAAGCATGTTTGAAATCCAGAAGAGAATGCTGGGTTGTGGAGAGGTTGTGGAGGAAGGTATTGAGGATAGGAGAGTATATGGCTTTGGCACCACAGGGTTGATAGGCAAGACAATTTGGTTGATAAGGCACAGATCCTGAACTAACCTGTAAGGCTTGTCCAATTTTTGGACAGGTAAAACGGGGGAATTGTAACGAGAGTTTATGGGCTTTAAAAGGCCATGCTGTAACAGGCAAGTGATAACAGGCTTTAATCCTTTTAAAGCACACTGAGGGATGAGATATTGGCATTGAGTGGGGTAAGGGTGATTAGGTTTTAATGGGATGATAAGGGGGGCACGATTGGTCACCAAGGAGGGAGTAGAGGCATCCTATACTTGTGGGTTAAGGTGGGGAGAAACAAGGGGAGGATGTGAAGGAGGCTTTGAACTGGGAAAAAAAGATGACAATGAGATATGGCTGTAGCCCAGGAATAGTCAGGGGAGCAGATAATTTAGTTAAAATGTCTCAACCTAGTAAGGGAACTGGGCTGGTGGGGATAACTAAAAAGGAGTGCTTAAAAGAATATTGTCCAAGTTGGCATGAGAGTTGGGGAGTTTTAAGAGGTGTAGAAGCCTGGCTGTCAATACCCACAACAGTTATGGAGGCAAGGGAAACAGGCCCTTGAAAAGAAGGTAATGTGGAGTAAGTAGCCTCCATATTGATTAAGAATGGGACTGACTTACCTTCCACTGTAAGAGTTACCCAAAGCATCTGTGATGGTCCAGGAGGCCTCTGAGGCAATCAGGCAGCATCAGTCTTCAGCCGCTAAGCCGAGAAGATCTGGGAAGGAGTCAGTCAAAGAGCCTTGGGCCACAGTGCCAGGGCCTCTGGGAGTGGTTGCTGGACAAGTTGGACAGTCCTATTTCCAGTGGGGTCTCACACAGATGGGACATGGCTTAGGAGGAATCCGGGCTTCGAGCATTCCTTGGTCCATTGGCCTGATTTCTGGCACTTGTAGCAAGCTCCTGGGGGAGGAGGTTCTGGAGGAATCCCTGGCAGCTGTGGTTCAGGCATTTGGAATTCTTGTGTGCTGGAAGTGTGGCTGGGGTTTGTCTCACAGTGGAGGCAAGGAATTACAACTTAGAAATACATTGCTACTTGACTGCGTCTACCCTGTTATTGTACACCTTGAAGACGAGGTTAATTAAGTCCTGTTGTGGGGTTTGAGGGCCGGAATTTAATTTTTGGAGCTTTTTTTAATGTCGACAGCAGATTGGGCAATAAAATAAAATGCATATTGAGAATAAGACAGCCTTCTGACCCCTATGGGTCTAGGGTGGTAAAAAGTCTAAGGATTGTTGCCAAATGGGCCATGAACTGGGCTGGGTTTTATATTTGATGAAAAGAGCTTAATGCTAACTGATTTGGGAGAGGTAAAGATAAAAGGAGCATTAACCTTGATTATGGCTTTATCTCCAACCACCTCTTTAAGAGGAAATTGTTGGGCAGGTGGCGGAGGGCTAGTCACGGAACGAAACTATAAGCCGCACTGGTTGTGAGGAGGGGAAGTGATAGAAGGATTATAGGGTGGGGGAGCAGAGGCTGAGGAAGAATTGGGACCTGGCTTGGCCTGGTGAGGAGAAGCCTGGGGAGACGGGGAGAGGTCAGATGAGTCCATAAAAAAGAAGGATTCAAAGGACTCAGAGCTTGGGGTGGAGACTGAAGGAACAGATAGGAGAGAAAGAAGAAAGATTTGGGAGGAGTCTCATTGGAAGCAGAGACTAGGGAGGGACTGATGTGTAAAAAAAATGCCTGAACATCAGGCACCTCAGACCATTTGCCCATTTTTTGACAAAAATTATCTAGATCTTGTAGGATAGACAAATTGAAAGTGCCATTCTTTGGCCACTTGGAACTACTGTCAAATTTGCATTGGGGCCAAGCGGTGTTGCAGAAGAAAATAAGATGCTTAGATTTTAGATCAGGTGAGAGTTGAAGAGGTTTTAAGTTCTTGAGAACACAGGCTAAGGGAGAAGGCGGAATGGAGGCTGGAAGGTTGCCCACAGTGAAGGAGGCAAGTTTAAAGAGAAGGGTAGAGAGGGCATCCCTGTCTTGTGCCAGTTTTCAAAGANTGGAATACTATGCAGTCATAAAAAAGGATGAGTTTATGTCCTTTGTAGGGACAAGGATGCAGCTGGAAACCATCATTCTCAGCAAACTATTGCAAGAACAGAAAACCAAACACCACATATTCTCACTCATAGGTGGGAATTGAACAATGAGATCACTTGGACTCTGGAAGGGGAACATCACACACCGGGTCTATTATGGGGAGTGGGGAGAGGGGAGGGATGGCACTGGGAGTTATACCTGATGTAAATGACAAGTTGATGGGTGCTGACAATTTGATGGGTGCAGCACACCAACATGGCACAAGTATACATATGTAACAAACCTGCACACTGTTCACATGTACCCTAGAACTTAAAGCACAATTAAAAAACAAATAAAAAAAAAAAAAAAAAAGAAAAAAAGAAAAGAAAAAAGAAAATGAAAAAAAAATATGTAAACCAAAATAAAATTTTAAGTCCTCCAACTCACCGACAGGATCCCCCTCTTGGTCAAAGGGATTCCAAAGAAACCTGAAAAACTAGCTCAGGCCATGATGAGACGCTTGGGTTGGACATGCCTCATTATACTCTCTCTTTGGAGTTCAGTCACAACTGACCAACATGGACATTAAAACAGAAATTGTAAGACTGACAAAACAGACTATAGCAATAAGATGCTAAATTTCAACCTGACTTTAGTATAGCATCACATGACACATAAGAGGACCTAAAGGAAAAGAAAAGTATTTTATCCTAAAATATGTTTATTTGACATATTTTGAAATGGCCTTGCAAAGCTCTCTGTTTTAGGGGAAATTTATATTCTGTAGATATTTTCCTTCCCTTTCCAGGTGTTTTTCTAATCCTGAAGAGATGATCTGAGAGTCTAGTAACTTTTAAATGTCTGAATAGAAAATATTTGCCAGCTATTGCCTCTAAGGGTAGCTACCTAAAAGACTTAATCTACAAAATAAGAACCTTGGTCTCCATAACTCTTTATCTTAACCTAGATATTTCTTTAGATAATAACTTGAATCTTTCAACCAATTGCCAATCAGAAAATCTTTAGATCTGCCTATGACCTGTCAGCCCTGCTTTGGTTCGTCCTGCCTTTCTGAACCAAACACATGTATACCTCACCTGTATTGACTGATGTCTTATGTCTCCGCAGAACATATAAAACCAAGCTGTAATGCAACCACCGGGGCACATGTTCTCAGAACCTCCTAAGGCTGTTTCATGGGTCATGGTTCTCACATTTGAGTTAAAATAAACCTATTTAAATATTTTAGAGTTTGGCTTTTTTTTATCAAAAAATATAATAACTTGATGTATTAATTAATACAGTGTCTGTGCTCCTTTTCCATGGTAAAGAAAATTAATTATTTATTGTTTTTTAAAAGCATTCTTAAGAGGACAAAGTCATTCCAACTTTTCAAGTTCTATATTTTCAAATCCTGATCACTCTTTTAAGAAAGGCCCAATATAAATGTTCCATGACACCTTACCTGATTTTCCTTCCATAAGAGCTTCTCTCTTTCAAAACAACAATAGAATTTAGTGTGAAACTATCTTCTGAAATGTGTGATTTTCTTTCTTTCTTTTATCTTTTCTTTTAAACATGCAGTTATATGTACTTATGTCACTAAAGAGTAAAAGTTTTGAAATTTTAGACTATGATATTTACATTTTAATATTCAGTTGTTCACTGCAATATGTAACCAACAAATATTGGTAAATTAACAGATGCATAAAAATGCAAACGGAGAGTGATATTAGCAACGTAATGGAATGGGAGACTCCTAACTATTATTCCTCTTATAGACACACCTAATAAACACCTGTACATGGATCAATTCTGTACAGAGAAAGCCAGAATCCAGTTAAAAGGCTCAAATACACTGGATGACTAATGAGATATCCACATATAAATGGGTGGTAAAGTGGAGATCCATTCATGCACTAGCCCCACCCTGAGCAGAATGCTTTACACTCAGGGAAAAAAATCACAACTCCCAAGCTCTTCCCAAGGGGTCTGAAGGGTTTATATCATATATATAGTGCCCAACTTTTGTAGTGCCTGCCAGAGGATTTGGCTGTTCATTCACTGTGGTAGAGGAATGGCAGGGACAGGGCAGAGAAGGATTTCCCATAAGCACAAAAAACAAAGGGGATTTTAAGTTGCACAGGCATTTCCAGCAGCTGCAACCCTAAGGATCAGCCTAGCTTCCAACTTTCCCCTGAAAAGGGATTTGGCCGCATGCTTTTCCAGCAGCTCCCAGTGGTTCTGGCCTCTATTTATCAAATAAAGAACAAATCTCCTCTAGCCTAAATGGGAGGAATAGCATTCCCAGTTCCTTCTGCCTCGGCTTTCTCAAGAAATAATTTCAGCCCTATAATCTCTCCATGAAAAGAGGCTACAGGCCTTTGTCAGCAAGAACAGGAGGGCAGCACCCCCGCACCCTCTTCCCTGGCTTGTTCCTGAGACAAGATAAATGTCCGCAATCTCTCCTATTCATAAAAAGTTCAACAAATATCAGTCATACTCTTGACAGATGGGACTTTTCTAGGCAGAGATAAGAAGGGCCTGAAACAAAACAATGGTTGAAGATTTGGGGAAGAGAAGGTGGAATCTGTAATTATTTAGAAGTTAAAGTTGGCAGCATTTTGTGTTTATTTTGTAGGGGGTAGTAGGAAGGACGGAGAAGCAAAAAGCACCTCCCCAGTTTTGTACTCAGTTTTGGATGACTGATTGGACCATTATGAGACTGCAATATTAAGAGGAGAACTAAATTGGTTTTGGATCTTGGCTCTTTGGATCTTGGATCTTTATCACTTATTAACTATATTATCTAATAATATTATTTAGCCTTTTGGACATTTAAATTTTCTTGCTGTCAGAATGGAGATCACATTACTTACTTCATAGGGTTGTTATATGTATTAAATAACACAGCATAGCCGGGCGCGGTGGCTCAAGCCTGTAATCCCAGCACTTTGGGAGGCCGAGACGGGCGGATCACGAGGTCAGGAGATCAAGACCATCCTGGATAACACGGTGAAACCCCGTCTCTACTAAAAAAATACAAAAATCTAGTTGGGCGAGGTGGCGGGTGCCTGTAGTCCCAGCTACTCAGGAGGCTGAGGCAGGAGAATGGTGTGAACCCAGGAGGCAGAGCTTGCAGTGAGCTGAGATCCGGCCACTGCTCTCCAGCCTGGGCGACAGAGCAAGACTCCGTCTCAAAAAAAAAACAAAAAAACAAAAAAACAAAAAAACAAAAAACACAGCATATCCAGAAAGCAACCGCCACAGTTCCTAGAAGGAAGCATCAGACACTACAAACATTAGCTCTTGGCTGTAATAAACCATGATCTCACCACTACACTCCAGCCAGGGTAGTAGAATGAGACCTTGTCTAAAAATAACAACAGCAATAACGAAAACCAAGCAAGCAAGCAAGCAAACAAACAAAAACAATTTGTTTGTATTCGTCTTCTATCTCTAGTTTTTATCACAGCCCATATACAGAGAAACTGTGTGGCTAGGCGAATAAGTGTTTTGACTTCGAGTTAAACAAAATGAACTCAAATTCTGGCTGCACTGAACACTATTTGATAGTAATAAGTTACTTAATATTTCTAAGCTTCAGTATCATAATCTGTGACATGAGGATAGAAATGTCAACATTGTAATGTTTTCCTAGGGATTCAGTGAGATAATATATTTAAATTGTCTTGTGTAGTGCGTGACATATTGTACCTACACTTAATAAACAATAATTATTTGTAGAGTACTCCTAGAGGACAATTTAAGGGAGTCTCCATAACAGATTCATGATTCCATTTTTGATGCTTTAATATTTTTGTGCATCCTTACTTAGTAGACATATGTCTATTGTTACCAGTAGCAATAAATTTCAAGTATGAATGACTAAGACAATTGTGTATCTGCACTCATAATGCATAATATGATGGAAATGTCATTCAATTGAAACTATTATTATTATTTTGCTTGAACTTCAGAACCAAGAGCAATTATTCTTTAACTGTTCTCCTGCCAGTGTTTGAAGCATGATGTGACAGTCTGAAATATTTATACAGTCCATGTGATCACCGGCTTCCATGCCATTTGTTCTATGAAAAAAAATTCTGTTTACTTCAAGTTCTGAGTAATGCTTTTCAATTTTTGGAAAGCTTGATTAGCTAAAACAAGCCTGGTTGAATCAGAATATGGCAGTATTGCATAAATTCTTTCGGGGTCCTTTTTTTTAAAGATTGTGAAAAAAACTGCCAAATTTGATCCATCTGTTCACATATGAGTTCTTCAATATTAATAGGCTGGGCAATAGGGAAATTTACTTAATTATTCTTCATGGCTAGTGCATCAGGTAACAACAATTATCTTTACTTTCATCACAGCAGTGCTGCTGTGCAAAATAAGCTCAATTTGTGTTCAGAATATGATTTTAACTCATACTGATACTCTGGTAATTTAAACAGTATTATAATATTACTACCTGCAGAAAACAAGCAAATCAATAAAAGCAAAATCAAAACAGTTTGAGCGACAAATGACTGGACCAAAAAAATATTTCTTACAATCTGAGTCCCAAAGTACTGTCTCTAGGATTGGATTTATGTAGACTGATTTATTGGAAGTTTCATGGTGCAAAAAGTGAGGGTTCCTTCTTAGTTTTGCACTTTGTATTGGTCTGGACAAACATATAAAATATCAATCATTTTTGATAATTTTGAAATGATAGGTCTTCATCTATTGTAAAGGCACACTTTGGTAGAACTAGCTGAAGAAGCGAAGGTAAAAATAAGAGACTTCTAGAAGAAGGGATTATGGAAAGGAAATATAATCCACCCTGCAGCCATTTTACAAATTTTCCTTTGGGCTAAAGAGTTTTTCTTGTTATAGTTTTCCCACCAGTCTTCTACCATTTGTGTTTATATCTTGACCCTAAAACTTACGAGCAGTGAGGTTAATCTCTGTGTCAATTTGGTTGACTTGACCACAGTACTCAGATATTTGATCAAACACCAATCTAGATGTCACTGTGAAGATTTCTTTTAGATGATATTAACAGATCTGTAGACTTTGAGTAGAGCAGATTACTCTCTAATGTGAGTGAGCTTCATCTATTCAGTTGAAAGCCTTAAGAGATAATGACGGAGGCCTCCCCAGAATGAGCAAATTCTGCCAACAGACCACCTTAGGATTCCAGTTGCAACATCAACACTTCCTGGGTCTCCAGTCTTTCAGATAGATTTTGGTCTTGCCACTAATTGCGTGGGTCAATTCCCTAAAATAAATCTCTATCTATGTATCTTCACATATCCTTTTAGTGATTTTTCTCTGGAGATCACTGACTAAAATACTAGCTATGTGACCTTGGGAAAGTGATTAAATCATTCTTTGTCTCAGTTTACACATCTATTAAATGGGAAAATTACATAGTCTTCACTGGATTATTATTGGGATTAAATAAACTTGTACATCTAGCATGTCTGGAAAAGAGGAAGGCACATTATAAGTGTTAGATGCATATTTTCTATTATTTCAAAGAATTTAAGGACATGCTTTCTGTTTCAAATTACCTGCTCTACAATTTCTTCCAGAGAAATCCTGCCAGAGTGGAACAGGAATCACTTTTTTACTGAGGATATGAATTTTAAAATCAGAAGTCTTTGATGCTTAATGAGAGCACATAAATTGCATTTATTTATTTTTTATGTCTCCCAATCTACATAAGCACAATCTTATTTGTTCTCCTGCGTGAGATCTTCTAATATAAAATTACAGTTTCTCAGATTGAGACAGGATATCTGATTCTTGAAACCCTGAAACTTTTTGCTCTTTCTTAGTTGTGCATAGGACCTTTAGTCAGGGTAATCGGCATATTAAAAGTAGATGCACATACTGGTTTCATTTTCAGATGAAAAGGTATGATACAGTTTAAAGAACAATGAAGTCACTAATGGTTTAATAGAGCACTTAATGAAGAGCATATGTTCCCCGAGTTAGAAAAAAAGCACTTTCAAAAAGTCCATTAAGAATCAAGAAGTAAAAAAGTTTTGGGCTGCATACAGCCCTGAATAAATTATACTACTACTTCTTTTAAAATAGAAAAATTGATTTTATCAAAGCTGAATTCCTTACCAAACCCGAGTCCTAATAATATCACTTCTGAACTGCTTCAGTGACATTCCAACTGACTTCCCAATCACCAAGTCTTTCTCACAGCCTCACCCTTAACTACACTGTTAAGAATTATCCCCATCAATAAAATAAAAAATACAAAGAGAAAAAGGAGGGTAATAATGAGGGTGGAAGGAAACTAGATCTGATTATGTCATTTACATTCTTTTGCTTTAAAAATATTTTCTGCTTTTGGTTTCCTTTTCTCTTCTTTGATTCATAAATCTCTCCAAAGCCATTCCACTAACTGTCCTAGTTCTTGCTATTCCTTTGGAAGTCCACTCTGCATTTCTGCAGGATAACATAACACTCTTCACTGATGGAGCCCATTCTCAGGATATTCCACTACTTTTCAGAATGAAGAGATTCAACCTGTTTATACATGCCGCTCCTTATTCCTAAAGTGCACTTCAGCCCTTTGTCTGGAAAGCTCTCACTAAGTCTTCAACTTTCAATATATTAACTGGATATAGCAAGGGTTGTGTATTAGTAAGGGTAGAATAAATGCTGTAACAAACAGCTTCAAAATCTCAGTGGCTAAACATAATAAAATAAGATGTATGTCACACTATTGGGTATTTGGCAGTTTGCCTTCCAGAGTAATTCAGGAATCCAGGCAACTTTTATTTCAACACTGATTCTCTATAGCCTCAGAGTCCTCCACTGGATTCTCTACATTTAATCAAGTGTTGAGAGAAGAAATGTCTTATGAGCAATTTTAAGGGCCACTTCTGGAAATGGCATGTGTAATTTCTGTTTTCATTGGTGAGAAATAGTCACGTGGCCTCCCTAGTTTCAAAGCTCCAGGAAGGGAGAAATCATAGTCCAGGGAACTTCTGCTAAAACAAGTTACATGTTACCACATCAGAATATCCTCCAAAGTGCATCTCAGGCAGAAATATTTACTCCAAATTTCCAAATATTTACTCCAAATTTTACTCCAAAATTTTACAAGGGAAAACACTGATGAAACAGTTTTTTCCCTTGTAGTACCACGTATCATATTGAATTACAATTTATTTATTTTCTTATCTACCTCCTTCAGAATACTATGAGTTCTTAGAAGAGGGAAGCTATGTTTTATTTATCTCTTCATCTCTACCAATTGTTATCATATTTGACATATTACGGTGTATTAATAGATACTTGTAGGTGAGTGATTTAATAAATAAATATCATTCAAATATATCTCATGTAATTATAGGGAATTCATCTGACTACCATTACAATTATTAAGTAGAATGTGAAACAACTTTTGTGATTCAGTATTTCAGGAAGAAAATAGGGTTCCATTGTCAAAGTAGGAGAAATAGGGAGAGAAAAAGTAATGGTGAGGTAGCATTATGGGAGGTAAAATGATTTTTTTTTTTTTTCATCTTTTTACTTTTCTAACAATGTGTTTGAGTACTACATGCCAGGGATTGACCTTCGGTTACAGAAGGAAGAAGATTGCCTTTAATTATAGAAAGCTTAGAGTTGCACTTTAATGAAGATAGAGAAGATCTAAGTTTTATGAGTTGGCCAAAAATAATTCTGAATGTAATATTTGACTATAGACTTTTAATTGGGGGTCATAAGTCAGGAATATACCCTTTTATCCAGCAGCCATTATAAACAAACATTTAAAACATTTATATATGCCAATGTACGGTTTCTGTGTGCAATCTAAAGATCCATTCATTGCCATATTATTTTATTATAACATGTAAATATTAATGTAGATGTACCTCCATCTAAAGACTCTACATATAAAGTAGTACAATATAAAATAAATAAATACATAAGGTTAAGACAATTAATGGAAAAACTAAAAGCAACAATAACAACAGAAAAACTGACTAAACTTTTAAATAAGTATGTAATTTCTCCCTGTATATAACTGAAATGGGGATTACTTGGGTAATTATAAATGGATATTAGCATAGCATTCTAAGTAAAAATAATCTTGTATTAGCTTTATAGGGCTGGCATAACAAAGTATTACAAGTTGGGAGGCTTATAGAAACCCAGAAATTTATTCTCTCACAGTTCTGGAGGCCAGAAGGGCAAAATCAAAGTGTCAGGGCCTGCTGCTTCCAAAGCCTCTGGGGGAGGATTGTTCTTTGCTTTTTCCAGTTTCTGATGGTTCCCATCACCTTGGTATTCCTTGGTTTATAGACGCATTACTCAAATCTCTGCATGTGTCACATAATTTTCTTTTTTCCTTTTTTTTTTTTTTTGAGACGGAGTCTCGCTCTGTCGCCCAGGCTGGAGTGCAGTGGCTGGATCTCAGCTCACTGCAAGCTCCGCCTCCCGGGTTCTCGCCATTCTCCTGCCTCAGCCTCCTGAGTAGCTGGGACTACAGGCAACCGCCACCTCGCTCGGCTAGTTTTTTGTATATTTTTAGTAGAGACGGGGTGTCACCGTGTTAGCCAGGATGGTCTTGATCTCCTGACCTCGTGATCTGCCTGTCTCGGCCTCCCAAAGTGCTGGGATTACAGGCTTGAGCCACCGCGCCCGGCCCTCACATAATTTTCTACCTGTGTGTCTGTGTTCAAATTTTCTTCTTTCTATAAGGACACCAGACTTACTGGATTGAGTACTCATCTTAACTTGATTAAATCTGAAAAGACCCCGTTTACAAATAAAGTCACATTTACAGACACTTGGTATTACAACTTCAACATATCTTTTTGGAGAGACACGATTCAACACATAACAAATGTGTAGGGAAAAACCACACCCAGGTAATTAGTTTATCTCTTTCTTTTTTGTTTTCTGCACTTTCCAGTTAATAGCTTTTATTGTTGTTTATTGATGTTTGTGTGAAGAAATAAGGACATTTTACATTTGGAAAGGAATTAGTGTCACTTCTTCCTTTAGCTTCTGGAAAAGCACTAATATCCCATCCTGGCAGATGCTAGCAGCTCTCTTTTCTCAAATTCTTGTGCCTAATGAGAGCAGCTGGTATTCACACCCTAAGTTCCCAAACAATGCAATAATTCCCAACTGCCAGTGATTTCCACAGCCCCAACACTGTAGGAGTGAAGTCTCTCAGGCTCACTTTTCCCACAGTTTTTGACAGGCTTTTGAGGTTTATTTTCCATCCCTAGCCTAATGAGAATATTTATGAATCCAATGGATATACAGCTTAAGAAACTGCACTGTAGTTCATACACCTAGCTGTCCCCAAGTAGCACTAATGTACCACAAAGCCCTCTCTCAAATATATTACCATTAAACTAAAACATCAGAGCAGTCGCTTCCAAGCAGAAACTCCCTGTCTCAAAAACAAATTAAATGTGAATTTTGTCATTTTTCTGCTAAAATGTTAAGGAAGACATTCGAAGATTTCTCTTGACCCTTTCTTTGGTTTCCTGCAGTAAAATGCATCATTTTGTTCAATAAAAATCTTAATTCCAAAGAGAAAAAGAAAAAAGCTATGTATTGCCAGGAAATTAAACAATACTATACCTGGAAGGGATCATGCTGGGATAGCTAATTAAACATTTGAAATATTGGATGTATGAATTTATAATATTTGCTTCAAGCTTGGTTGCTTTTCTGGCTGTCTTTAATATAATTCACCAGCATAAAGTCATATGAAGTTAACTTATTAAACACACACTCATACCTCTTGGTTCCACAAATAAAACATTATAGGTTGTTTTGATTTGGAGACTAAGAGTTGGAGAGGCATAGGTTTTAAACTGTCTCAGACAAGAGGTTTTCTTTTTTATATGCGGATTGTGGGAAAATATAATTTATATGTAAGATATGTTTCCTGACGACAATCTATTCAAAAAATGTTTTAGCACTTACTATATGCAAAACTCTGTGTTAAGTGCTATCAGGGACAGAAGTGTGGCATTAGAGAGGAAAAAAATTATAATGTTTGAAAATGTGATAGAAACATCAAAGGTAAATGAAATTAGCTATGTAAATTATGAAACATTAGTCATCACTACTTCATAGCTTCAATGAGAGCATAAAATCTCTACCATCTCTCAAGATAAAACAGTAAAAACAAAAATAAACTTATCTTATCCAAATAATCTGTCTTAGTAAGCCTACTGACCCTTCGCTTGCCAACGTGACAAATATTTTCCTCACACTTTGCTATTATGAGTAATATAAGGGGAACTTATACGTTATTAACAAATGTTTTCCTCACACTATACTATTATGAGTAAGATAACAGAAACTTATGTTATTTAACAAATATTTTCCTCACACTATGCTATTATGAGTAATATAAGGGGAACTTATACGTTATTAACAAATGTTTTCCTCACACTATACTATTATGAGTAAGATAACAGAAACTTATGTTATTTAACAAATATTTTCCTCACACTATGCCATTATGAGGAGTATAATGGGAATTTACATGTTATTTCTGCTCTTTAACTACCAAATAAGCTGGGGAGTTTTAGAAACTTTGTTTCATTGTTTTGTTTTGTTTGTTCTTGTTTCAGTTTGTTTTTATAAATTTCAACCAAGGGGTTGTCACCCTCCTAAAGCACTACAATTAAATCTAGATTGCTATTCCCATCTGAGTATTTATGATAAGAAGTTAACTCTTGAAAATAAAGACTGAATAATATAGATGTTAGTTATAAATATTTCTCTGAAACATTAAGCTAAAAAATGTTAAATGATCCAAAATCCCATGACTTACATTTGCTTATATGGCCTTTTTCTTCTTGTATCTATCTCAAATGATTAAGCAACTCTCTATCTCCCTAAACTATAAGAACCTAAATTTCTGATTACATCCAGAACATTTAATTTCCTCAGAAATTTATGTTCCATTGAATCCATTGAATATAAAAGTCATGTATCAATTAAATATATATTTGAAACTCATTTGTCAGCTAGGTTCACTGGGTGGTTATATACTGGTTCTGTATCTTATTTCTTTCCTTTTACAAAGTATAATTATCCTAACACACTACTAAAAATCAAAGAAAGTTGATATATATCATACAATGAAGAATAATGGTGTATTCTCAATCACTTTTCAGTTCCTTCATCTACTGAATCATTTCACATTAGATATTCAACACATATGTATTGAATCTTATTAGGAGATGGATGCTGTTCTAGATAGTGTTATACAGAAAGAATTGAACAAGAGGGCAGAGGTTCCTACCCTCAGTTAGCTCACCTCCTGGAAGACGGAGGAAGGCAATGTTCAAATGAATAAGCACAATGATTTCAAAAACTAAAAAATTAAAAAAAAATAAATCTCAGCAATATAAAAGGGAATGATTGAGAATGACAGTAACTCAACGGAAGCCCTCTCTTAGAAGATCTAAATGAGGAAAATGATTTGCCTCTGCAAAGAACATTGGGGGTGATAATTCTTTAGCCAGAGGAAACATTTAAGTACCAAAGACCAAAAGCAGGGACAAACTGTTGAAGGAAGAGCAAAAGGCCAGTGTGGCTAGAGTTGAGAGTAGTAAGATAACAGCTGGGAAGGAAGGTATTTGCAGATTTTAAAAGGCCTTATAAAGCAAACTGTAGCCCAAAAAAAAAAAAAAGTGTAGATTTTCTTTCCAATAAAACACATTAGAGCTATAGGAAGATTTTAAACAAAGCAGTGAGGTGCTCTGAGTGGTATTTTAAGTAACTCAGGTGAGTTTGTAGTAAAGGAATTGCAGAGAAATGTATCCTAAGGGGCAAAGAGTAACCTCCATAATAGCCACCAAAATCAGTAGAGTGTATAAGATGAAAGTTTCTCTCTCAGGTAGATAGAGAGACAGGTGGTCAACAGTACATAGGCATCTCTCCTCCACAGGATCACCCCAGATTCTTCTCTTTTGATGCTTCCATGGTAATGTCATTCTCTGTTATCTCCATTATTTTGTGACAGCTCCATTTCCCCCATTTCAGCTGATTCACCAGCATTATGTCCACATTCTAGCCTACAGAGAATGAAAAGAAAGAAAGTGGAAGTTAAGCAATTTCTCTTTTTAGTGAATGTTACACACACTACTTCTGCTCTCACTTCACTGACTAGAATTAACTATATGGCCACATAGCCACCTAAAACTTGTAGCTCTATTACTAAATGGAACAAAAGAAATGTAAGTATGGAAATAGGGAAACTAATACAAAAGTACATACAGACTTCATTTAAAAAGGATGGTGTCTTGGACGAGAGAAACAGCAACGAAGAAATTACCTTGTGAACACAAGGTGTTCTGCCACACATTGACTAAGCTGTAGAACTCAGTCCTTATGGGTCCAAGGTCAAATGGCTTTACTTCAAATATTACCACCATATTTACTACTTTGAGACAGTCAGTAAATCACTCAAACTTTCTTTTCATTTTCCACATCTTTAAGTATAAGATGATAGTAACACCTACCTTTTGGAACTATTGTGATAATTAATAGAGTTGTTACATAGGAATACATTAAAATAGTGCTGACGTGCAGTAAGTTCTCAGTAAATGCTAGGAGTTACTTCTTTGGGAGTTGTTGGAGTTTATTTCTTAGCAGAACAAATATACTAAAATAGAATATGAGACATTATTTTTTTAATAATGCATTATTTTCTGTAACTAAAAATCTAGCCACCTCCCTTTGTAATTTAATCTAATGCATTTCTTCTCTGCCCCTTTATCTGGCATGCCAAAGAAAGAGAAAATATTCTTCCATCTGGTTATGCAAAAATTGCATAAAATTGAGAATATTTATTTGTCCTAGGTTATCTGTTAAATCTCTTTCAGTTAATGGCACTGCTCACTTAAAGCACCTATTTCATTATATATGTAACAGCCTTACAAGATATATCACATTGTTAAGTTTATCTTTGTTCTTTAACCTTAGAGCTAGATATACTTTAGAAAGGCATCACTATATATGTGTAGGAAAAAAAGTAGCTGCAGCTTATAGGGAGTAACAAAGATCAATAAAAATGCTGTTGCCATATTTCCAGGAAGGAATGGAATAGCTCTGTTCTAGTGGGTTCCCAAACCAATTTTGAACAATTCAGGATTATCAATGAGACTTGGCCTAAAAGATGGACAAGGAAAAAGTAGCATCAACAATGATCAGTAACAAGGTATTCAGGATCATGGGACATGGGGGAGGTAGAAGCACATGTGTGTCTTAGTCCTTTTTGTGTTGCTGGAACAGAATAACAAATTGGGTAACTGAGTAACAGTAGAACTTTCTTTGTCTCACAGTTCTGGAGGGTAGAAAGTTCAAGATGGCAGGGTCACATCTTGTGAGGGCTCTCTTGCTGCATCATAACATGGTGGAGAATATCACGTGATGAGAGAGCATCTGAGAGAGGGCAGAGAGCAAGAGGGGGCCAAGCTCAGTTTTATAAAGGGTCCATCTCACAGTAACTAACCTACTCCTGTGATGATGACATTAAACCATTCATGAGGGCAGAGGCCTCATAATCTAATTACTTCTTAATAGGACCTGCCTCCCAACACTGTTGCACTGGGGATTATGTTTTCAATACATGAACTTTGGGGGACGCATTCAAACCACAACAATCTATATACCTCTCTATGAGAGTTACTAGTGAGAAAAGATTTGTGAGAGTTCCCAGAGCATCTCAAGGACAATGATAGTTTGCAGGTTGGAAAGGAAGAAAGAAGAGAACTGAAATTCACACCAACCCTCAACATTGAAATGTTTGGATGGAGATTGCGTTAAATAGCTGAAAATGATCATTAAAATGTTTTTTATTTGGAGATAAAGATAATTTTCCAGTAGTAGTTTGATAAATACTCATATACATGAAGTCTGTGTGTGGTGGAAATCCTTAAAGCAAACTGTCCCCAAAGCAGTATGCAGATAGAAGAAAAATAAGTTTATTGTCATTATGTTTCTTCTAAATGCAATTTTATTATGGCTCCTAGAAAAATGGCTTGACACTTGTACAAATTGAATTAGTGGTTCACTCTCTTGTTCATCATTCTTGTAGAAGAAAAGAACTAAAGATTACACTATGGCAGAAAATCAAGATCTCTGGACACACTTCCCAGGAGAACTGTATCCAAAGCCAACTACAAGAAAGGGTTCAAATAAGACAGATAGGATTGATTACAGATGGGTATAAGTTGCTTTCTGCAAAATGAGGCAGTTACTGAATAGATTTGAAAGGAAAAACATTAAATAATAAGAATATGAGAAAAATGCAGAATATCTGAATGCCCTCTGGTGGGAGAGATAGTTTCAAGCAGGACAAGAAGCCATATAAAATCTAACAGATTTGATTATATACAAATTACTAAAATGTCTATATGGCAAGTATACCCAAACAAAATAAAAAGACAAACAGTAGATTGAGAAAATGTAGTTACACAAGATATGATAAATGAACACTTATTATGTCCTTAGTATTTTAGAGGTTCCAATAAATTAATTTTTAAAATGTGGAAATAACTTGAAAGAACATAAATTCATGAAGAGGAAATACAATTGGTCAGTATTCATGTGAAAAGAACTTTTCCTTAATTATGGGGCACTTGGACACAAAAGTTAAAAATGAGGTCTTACCCATCAAATTTAAAATTGTTTAAAATGAAAGTTACCTGCTTCTGCCAATGACACGCAGAATTGGGCTTTTTCTTTGGTTTCTCTGAGAATGTGAGTTGCTACAACATTGCCAGAAAATAACATAGTATTACAAAATACATTTTGAAACACATATAATCTTTGGCCCAGGTATCACATTTTTTAGCATCTTTCTCACCTACAAAGAAAACAAAAAACAAAAGAAAACACCTTTCTATAAGATTACTTGAATAGGGAATTTTAGTTGCAAAAATATTGTTTAGAGTGAAGAGAATACTATGAATACCTGAATATCAATTTGCTGCAAAGAATATTGTATTGATATTATTATGAAAGAAAAATTCAATATTTACAAAAACTAAAGAAAGATTGGGTATCATGGCAGAGGAGAAGAAGTGAGTACCCAAGCCAACCAAGGCACAGGAGGCATGGGGCTGATCACATGGTGGCATTGCGTTACCTAAGATCTAAAAAATTATCTAGGACTAAATTAATGTAGAAAAAGAGCAGCAGCAAGATAAAATGAAAATTGGGGTCTTTCCATTGTAAGATGACTAGGTTTCAAAATCTAGCTCAGCTCTACAATCCTCATTTTTTTAATCTGAAAAATAGAGATAAAATACTGAATTCACAGGCCTGTTGTGAGAACTAAAACAGATGACTTTAAATCTCTAAGTGTGGCTCCTGGCAGACTATAAGTGCTCAAATCTGGGAAAGAAGATGCTGTAGGTATCTGAAGACTGCCCAGAATCAGATTCACTAGGACTGATATCCCTATTGAGATCTAATATTGCCACAGTACAAGAAGAGAAAGCCTGACCCATTGTTCATGCCAACCTTGCATATGAGAAAAAGTGTTATTTTGAGTTTAGTTGCTTTGAAATATTGTTGTTGTTTTTTTCAGACACTTCCTGAGCACATAAATATTCATGAGTGCAAATCAAATGTTGCAGTTATCATCCAAATTAAAAGATGCAACACCCCTTAAGAAGAAAATATGCTGTAAAAATATACTTTTTAAAGTTTAGTGCCTTCGATGTAGAAGATAAAGCTTCAAACGAGAATTGAAATTTATAGAACTTAATTTTTTTGTTTGTATTCAGCAGAGAACAAAGAAACCAAGACTGATCCTAAATGTCCCTGTTTTCTACAAAGGAATAAAATTTGCTTCTGTCACCACTTCAGGCAAGCCTTTCACAAACCCCCAACTGCACACTCCATCAAGAAAGCCTGGAGTTGAAATTTTTACAAAGAATAAGTAAAACAAAATTACTAAAGAAATACTGATTCATACAAATTTGTTCATTTTGCACAGAAAAGGAGGCAAGTCTGTATAACTTTCATGAGGGTTTTTTTGTATACTTTCTCTGTAGAAGTTAATGGATATTCAGAGTTGAGTGATGGTTAGCTACATAGCAAATGTAGAATTTTCTCTTCATCCATTTTAGCTATTTATTGGCAATTTTAAAAAATCCAGGTAGTTATCTATAGTTACCTTTTAGTTGCAGATTTAGAATGGTTATCATAGTAGAGTTTCATTTTAGAGTTTAAATTTTATATTCTACAGCTTTAAAAATATTATACTTGACAGAGCAATACCAAATTCTAAGAAAAAAATCTTAAGGTACTAATTAGTCATATAAAATTAAATTACAAGGACATTTATCATAATATTTTATATATCAGTAAAAATAAGGAATAAATGTGTCTTATAATAGAGGATTGGCTTAAGCAATCATTGAGTACTTATTCAACATAACGCTATTGAACCACTGATATGGTTTGGCTCTGCATCCTCACCCAAATCTCATGTCAAATTGTAATCCCCACATATTGAAAGTGGGTCTGGTGGGAGGTGATTGGATCATGGGGACAGTTTCTAATGGTTTAGCACCATTCTCCTGGTGCTGTCTTGTTAATGAGTTCTCACAAAATCTGGTTAAAAGCTTTTAGCACTTCCCCCTTTGCTGTATCTGTCTCCTGCTTCACTATGGTAAGACATGTTTGCTTCCCATTCATCTTCTGCCATAATTGTAAGTTTCCTGTGGCCTCACAGTTATGCTTCTGTACAGCCTGTGGAATTCTGAGTCAATTAAACCTCTTTTCTTTATAAATTACACAGTCTCAGATAGTTCTTTACAGTAGTGTAAGAATGGATTGATACAGAAAATTGGTACTGGGAGTGGGCCAGTGTTATCAAAATACCTGAAAATGTGAAGTAAGTTTGGAACTGGGTAATGGGCAAAGATTGGAACAGTTTGAAGGGCTCAGAAGATCACAGTAAGATAAGGGAAAATTTGTAACTCCCTAGAGAATTATTGGATGATTGTGACCAAAATGCTGACAGTGAAGTCAAAGCTGAGATGGTCTGAGATGGAGAGGAGGAACTTTTTGGGAATTGGAGTAAATGTCACTCTTGCTATGCTTTAGCGAAGAGACTGGTGGCATTTTGCCCCTGCTCTAGGGATCTGTGGAACTTTGAATATGAGAGATATGATTAAGGGTATCTGTTGAAAGAACTTCTTAAGCAGCAAAACACTCAAGACATGACCTGGCTGTTGCTAAAAGTGTACAGTCATGTGCGTTCACAAAGAGACAGTCTGAAATTGGAACTTATGTTTAAAAGGGAAGTAGAGTTTAAAATTTTTAAAAATTTGCAGTCTGACCATATGGTAGAAAAGAAAAACTCATTTTCAGTGGAGAAACTTAAGCCAGCTACAGAAAGTTGCATAAGTAACAGCAGCCAAATGTTAATAGCTAAGACAATAGGGAAAATGTCTCCAGGGCATTTCAGAGATCTTCATGGCAGTCCCTCCCATTATAGGACTGGAGGCCTGGGAGGAAAGAATAGTTTCATGGAGTGGGACCAGGGCCTGCTCCTCTGTGTAGCCTCAGAACATGGAATACTGCCTCCTAGATGCTCCAGCTCCAGCCATGGCTAAATGGGGACAAGGTATAGCTTGGGCCATCGCTTCAGAGGGTGGAAGCCCCAAACTTGGTAGTTTCCACATGACGTTGGAACTGCAGGTGCACAGAAGGCAAGAATTGAGGTTTGGGAACCTCTGCCTAGATTTCAGAGAATACATGGAAATGCCTGGATACCCAGGCAAAAGCCTGGTGCAAGGGCAGAGCCCTCATGGAGCACCTCTGTTGGGGCAGTCCAGAAAGGAAATGTTGGGTTGGAGACCACCTAGTGGAGTGTTGAGTTGAAGGCCATTGTTTTCCAGACCCCAGAATGGTAGATCTACCAACACCTTGTTCCATGCACCTGAAAAAGCCACAGCCACTAAATGCAAGCCCGTGAAAGCTGCTGAGGGGGCTGTACCCTGCGGAGTGACAAGGGTGGAGTTCCCAAAGGCCTTGAGAGCCCATCCATTTCATCAGTATGCCCTGGATGTGAGACATGTTGTCAAAGGAGATTATTTTGGAGCTTTAGTATTTAATGACTGCCCTGCTAGGTTTCAGACTTGCATGGGGCCTGGAGCCCCTTTGTTTTGGCCAATTTCTCCCATTTTGAGCAGAAGCATTTACCTAATGCCTGTACCCCATTGTATCCTGGAAATAACTCACTTGTTTTTGATTTTGCAGGTTCATACACTGAAGGCACTTGCCTTGTCTCAGATGAGAATATGGACTTGGACTTTTGGGTTCATGCTTGAATGAGTTAAGACTTTGGAGTACTTATGTTGGGAAGGCAAGACTGTGTTTTGAAATGAGAGAAGGACATGAGATTTGGGAGAGGCAAAGATCACAATGATATAGTTTGAATCTGTGTTCGCCCCCAAATCTCATTTAAAGTTGTAATCCCCACATGTTGAAGGAGGGGTCAGGTGGGAGGTGATTGGATCATAGGGGTGGTTTCTAATGGTTTAGCGCCATACCCCTAGTTTTGTCTCATGAGTGAACTCTCACAAGATCTGGTTGTTTAAAAGTGTTAGCATATTCCCCTTTGCTCTCTCTCTCTCTCTCTCTCTTGCTTCACCATGGGAAGATGTGCTTTCTTCCCCCTTACCTTCCATTATAAGTTTCCTAAGGCCTCCCAGCTATGCTTCTCTACAGTCTGTAGAACTGTGAGTCAAACCTCTTTTCTTCATAAATCATTCACTCTCAGGTAGTTTTCTATAGCAGTGTCAGAATGGAATAATATAACTATTAAGAAAGATGTTGTAAATGAATATTTATTGAGATGATTTCTGCAATAATTGATAAGTAAAAAAAAAAGTTCAATGTGTGAAAGAATTCTTATATGTTTTAAATACATGCATACACAGTCACAAGCAAGAGCACAGTAGATAATCATATACATGAAGATAAGTATAAATATTGTTAATAGTTATCTTGAGGGATATATTGTAGATTTTAAAAATATTTTACTTATTTACATGTTCTCATTGTTTCTAAAATCACCAAATATTACTTTGATCACAAAAATAGAATTACAGAAATAATGCAGTTAACATTTATTGATGTTTCACGATATACCAGAACCTATTCTGATCATGTCTTGTGTATTTCTCACTAATTTTGACAAACACGTTATATTGCTATTACTTTTTAAGAAAATTTGGAACATAGTGTGGATACAGCAGGGATAGGGTGTTTACCTAGGCATCCTGACTTCAGAGATAATTTAAAAACTTAATGTGTTCCTGTGGTACCCACAACAAACCTCCATTCCAGCACCCTGTATCGTTTATGTGTTGATTTACTTACGCTTTTTTACCTTTAGAGTTTACAAGCTACTTGAGTACAAAATTGGCATATTTTTGCCCCCAGCATCCATGAAAATGTTTATCAAATGGAAGATCCTCAATAAATAGTTGATGAATTAATGGATGAATAAACGAAATTCAAAGATATGCCTTAGATGTATAAAATATATTATTTTCTAGTTTACTTGATTCAAACATCTATGAGGATGTGATATTTCAGAATAATTAGTGGCAGGCCCTTCAAATGAGAGAAGAAAGTATGTCTTTGCTTCCCTGTGTTCTCTCCCCACTCAAAACAATTGAAAAGTAGAATCGGTGGACACACACAGATCATTAATTTCAAGAGAGGGAGTCTTTCAATATAAAGCAGCAAAAATATAAACTTGTCTGAGAAGAAAATTCAGGAGGCAAAGGAGGAATTCCATGTCTTTTATTCTTACAGAGAAATGACTATATCTAAAACTTTATTTAATTTTAAGAAAGTAGAAATAGAGATGAGGTGAGAATAACTTGCAGAAATTTAATGAACCCTTTTATTGTGAAATCATTGCTTGATTTCAATCAGGTGGATTTCAATCACAATGAAGTTTTGTTTTTATTGTTGTTAGTCTAGCTTCACTATGTAACTAATAAGTAAAGAGAGATACAAAGTTAAAATGATTGGGAGACTGGAAATTTAGACAGAGTTATAATCTTGTAACCCTGGATTGATAGTAATAACCACCACCCTGGGGTTTGACTTTTCTTAACAGATCCTAGGCAAAAAGTTGCAGGCATAGGAAAGTAAATGTTTGAATTTATCTAAGAATAAAAAAAAAACATTTAAGGTAACAATGTTTTTAAAGTTATATAAACTGACGCGAAGACAGATTAAGAATCATATAATCATCAAGTTTCAGATAATGAAGAGGTCCTACAGTTTAAGCTTTCACTTTAAAGAGCAGGGAAATGTCCCACTGGTGCTGATGTTTTAGTTCCTAATTGAATGAACATAAGGACTACAATTTATCTCTCCATTTTCATACAAAATCAGGCTTGGAGATAAAGTAAGCCTTGCAATTGAGGAAGATGACAGATTCCACTCACAGAATGGACATTGTAATATATCTACTAACAAATGTCCAGTGAATTTTGATTATCAAGGCAAATAAATGTAGAAATTGCTCAATATTGACTGGTACATCAGTATAGCAAAAAATTTCTTTTTGGTCATCTTAATGTTCTTCACATACTTTTATGAAAACGTTGACATATAATTATGCTTTTTTCTTTTAATCATGGTTTATTTGATGCTTTGTTTAGTAGAGTCTTATTCCTGAGTGTAAAATGAATCTGTCTACCAACATTGTATCCAAAACTTTCAGAGAACGTTTTAAGACATGTTTTAGTAGCTATTAAATGAGGGGCAGTTGAGCTGGATGTGTAAGGGGAAAATGTAGTCACTCTCTGTCAGTGCTAGCAGCTTGAAGCAGAGTCATTTCATATGCCCTGAAGCAAAAACTATCTGCACACTTATGTTAAATAAGGTTTATAAAAATAGTACTAGTAAATGTTACGAAGAGAACTATTTTATTGATTTTCCTAGGTTTGCATTAGTCAATTCCACAGTGTAATACGATTTATTAGTAGGGTATGAGTGCAATTAAAAGTGGTCAACTCTGAAAGCACAGGTCCCTAAAATACTACTCCACCTCCAACCACATGGGATATATTCCTAGACTCTCCAGTGGATGCCTGAAACTACACATAATACCAAACCACTGTGTGTATGTGTGTGTGTGTATATATATTTGTGTGTATATATATATATATATATATATATATATATACACACACACACACACACACACACACAGTTGATATACCTGCTGATATTGAGGAATTTCTACATTTATTTGCCTTGATAGTCAAAATTTACTGAACATTTGTTAGTAGATATATTACAATGTCCATCCTGTGAGTGGAATCTGTCATCTTCCTCAATTGCAAGGCTTACTTTACCTCCAAGCCTGATTTTTGTATGAAAAATGGAGAGATAAATTGTAATCCTTATGTTCATTCAATCAGGAACTAAAACATCTGTACCAGTGGGACATTTCCCTGCTTTTTAAAGTGAAAGCTTAATCTATAGGACCTCTTCATTATCTGAAACTTGTGTGTGTGTATATATATATGTGTGTATATATATATATACAAACACACACACCCCTATGATGAAGTTTAATTTATAAATTAGTCACAATAAGAGATTAACAATAATAACAATGAAATAGAGCAGTGCTCTTCACTGAGGTTCACTGACAAAATAAAAATTAAAAAATAGAACAATGATAATGATACGCTATACAAGTTATGTGAATGTGTCTTCTCTCTCTCTCTCTCAAAATACTATAATGTTTTTGGATCCAGGTTGAATTAAGGTAACTGAAATCACAAAAAGCAAAGCTATGGATAAGGTGTGAATACTGTAAGTCATTTCAGCAGCTTCCTTTCTGCCCTCACTCTTGGAAAGAGATCAAGGAACATGCCATTTAAGATGCATTACTTGCTGTCCTGATTTTTTTTAAAAAGCCTTTTGGTGGTAAGAAGATGGAGAAGGGAAGTGTTTAAGCTGGGCCCCAGAGATCTACTTAGCAAAGGCCAACATTGAGGTTTTACATTTCCCAGCACACTGTGAGACTTTAAAGTATGAGGAAAGTACAGGTCTGTATTGCCTCTAACTGAAAGCAAATGCCTGGAGGAGATGCAGGCATACCTACCCATTCAGTGTGAGGACAAAACGAATAAAACACAAGCTCTACTGAAGGTGGCCACGAATGTTATCTTCCTGTGAAAAGAAATGCACAGTACTATTCCTTGCTCAACTGGAATATCACTGTCAGTTTTGCAACTCTAGCAGCAATTCTTGTGTATAATGTGTATCAGATAGATATGCACCCTAGGCACACTTGTTTTTAATATATGCGAGGGGCTGTTGGATATTAATTACTTTAGCCATACCTAGGCATTGAGATTTCCTTCCCATTACCTTGGACATTAAAGCATTCAAAAGTGAAAGATCATTAAGAATAGTGTTTTTGTAAGTCATAACATAATATAGAGCTTACCTGAATTTTTCTGCTATGATAATCTAAGTAGGATCAACCCAGTAGTTTAATATCTTGAGCCTCTTTTTATCTTGTACCCAATGTTTCTTTTCACAAATATAATCACTGCAGTATGAAAATGAAATAAATGAGAGCAAAACACTTGTGGTTAGCTGAAAATGCCCATGGTTTTTTTTTTTTTTTTTAAAGCATTTAAATCCTAAATAGAATATTACAATTCCTCTGAAGTTTGCTATGAAAGTGCTTCATAATTACGCCATAATCTCAGTTATCTTTAGTAGTATTTCAGGCCATAATCTTTTTATAATTTAGGTTTAGAGAATTACCTTATTTGCAATGACTATTCAGAAAAGGAGAAGGAGATTTATATTACAGGTAATAATATTTTTCTTTTGAATTTTTTATCAACATACTATTTCTATACAATATGCCTTACTGAGTCTGAGTCTGGAGGGATTTAGTTTTATTGATAGAAGAAGAGAGAATCAAGTCTGCTGTATGGATAATTTATTTGATTTTACTATGCTGGATGTTTTTTATAAGAAAAACTTAAAAGAAAATTAAACTCATTTAAAAAGCACACAAATTGTTTTTGCAACAAAGCAATTAAAGAAGCCTGCCTATCCAAAGTGATGGGTAATATTCTAAGCACAAAAAAAGGCTAAATTGCCTTCTGTTTGGGAACTATGTTCTATCTCTTGAGATTTAATAAGAAAGGGATGTTTGGGATTAATATGAAGATTTAGATCTCTCTCATCTGAAATCATAAAAAAATCAAATACATAGAAACAGAGTAGAATAGTGGCTACCAGAGGTGGGGATTGGGGAGGCAATAGGAAACTAGGAGATGTAGGTCAATGGGTACAAAGTTGCAGTCATGTAAAATGAGTAAGAAGTATAGAGACGGCATGTACAGCATAACTCTAGTTAATAATATTGTACTGTATACTGTATGTGTGCTAAGAAAGCAGATTTTGGGAGATTATAGTGCACACACACAAACACACACACACACAAGATAAGTATGTGATATAATGGATATCTTAATTAACTTGACTGTGGTAATCCTCTCACTATGTATATGTATATCGAGACATTATGTTATACACCCTACCTGTAAACAATAAAAAATGATTCAGTACATACTGTTATTTTTGAATTAAAGATTCCCTTCAATTTTAAAGTTAAAATGAATTAAAGTAAATTGATTTATAAATATTTTTTCTGCAGTCAGTTTCTGAAAATAAGAATGATTTTGAGCTAACATATAACAGTGAAAACTCACAGATTACCTTTATTATTTATGCAGATATGAGCAGGTATATCTTACAAGCAGTAGAAGGGATATCTTAACTAGTTTTAATTAGCAGAATCCACAAATATTAAACACAAATGGTTTCAGAAATTGCTTTTATTATCTCTATGTCATGCTCAATACTATATTAAGCTCAAAGGGGGTATATGCTAGAAATAGTTTATGTCTGTTTGACAAGATTAATAAACATGGGGAGAAGAAAAGAATCAAGACAGAATGTGTTATTGTGAGTAATTACATGATTTTTTTATCGCTGAAATTTAAACTGTGAAAAATAAAGGAGTAATATAGATAAAGCTGATGTAAACCACAGTAGCCAGATAATGAAAACTTCAACCTCTCATGTTAAAGCAATTATAAATGATCACATAGGCAACCCCATTCCAATGAATAATTTTAACCCTAAAATCGTTACAACCAAATTTTCATGGGTTGTTTTGATATATATTTGAAGGACTGGTTTGAGGAAATCAAGAGCTACACTATAGTTAACAAGGATAGTTCTGAGACTAGGAGACTACTGCAGTAATATAGAACCATAATGAGTACAGGTTAACCTAAGACTCTAGAAATAAGGATAAACGAGAGGTATATACGAATATGAATATATATATATGTGTGTGTGTGTATGTATATATATGAAGGATGTGATTATAGGGTAAGGGAAGTAGAGAATTTTAAATCTCTAGTTTGGTGCTGGAGAGGATCCTGGAAATATCAGTTGAGAAAAAAAAGCACATATTTAGGATGATATTTAAACAAATCAGATATGTTACAATACTCTATGAATAATAGTTTTCATTATTTATTTATTTTTTCCAAAACTGTTGGTCAGTGTGGTGCTAGAAATTGAAATATATATGTTAAGAATATTCATGAAAGGCAAGGTAATTAATTGTACTCAGTTCTTAATATTGTATATGAGGTAATGGACACTGTATTCCTGCAAATGGTATCATACTTTCTGATTAATAGAAAGGCAATTAAAGATCAAAGATGTGAAATAATTTGCTAAAATTCAAACATCTAGAAAATATCTGTGATGGGATTGTTATGGAATCCAACTAAAAAATTATTATATTGAGATAATTTGAGTTATGATACAATTTTCATATATATATTTCATATTTCAAATCTATTTATATCATATATATGCTTGTGTGTGTGGATGTGTTTTTGTGTGTGTGTGTGTGTGTGTGTGTGTGTGTGTGTGTGTGTATATATATATATATATATATTTTTT
>NW_016803479.1:1218047-1224492 GCF_001698545.2 Rhinopithecus bieti | reverse complement strand
TTTTTTTTTTTTTTTTTTTTTTTTTTTTTTTTTTTTTTTACCTTGGGTTTTTAACCCAAGGTTACTTAGCACTCTCAGCTGATTCTCTCCCAGGCCCCTTCAACCATAAAACTCTGTGTAGTGTTTTTAGAGAGCTGTCCCTAGGATTTTATTCACCAGATAAATGCTACTGCTGCTGGCTATTTAGTAGTGTATTGGATGTGCATTAGTTATGAGTAAAAGGGAGAGAAAAGAAAGAGAATAGAGTAGGGAGGAGGAGAAACTGGATGAGTGAGAGAAACATTTGGCATTGGTAATCTACTTAATAGCAATTCCTCTATTAAATTGCAGAATTGCAGTACATATGGGACAGAGTTTATAACTTCAAGGGCATGGTAACTTCTCCTAGCCACAGAGCATGCATCATAAATATCCTAATTCATTCATTGTAATTTCATTTTTCTTTTTTACTTTGGTAATTCACAGCCCAGAACCATTTTCAGGGATGAAGAACTTACTTCTCAGCTGTTGAAAGTGCTGCCAGATAGGCTCTCAGCTGTCAATCCTTTGATTATTGCTTTGGCTTAAGACAGCTGTTTCACCCAAGTAGCCTGCATTTGATATTTAATCAGCCTGAGATGAAAGCCCATAATATTCACTCCAATTTGGGAAACTGAAAAGCTATCTTGTTTTCAAAGCTACCTATGGGTCAGAGGAGACTTTGCTGCTCCTGCATTGATGCTATACTTCACCCTCTGCTCAGTCCTACTTTTTCTCCCTCCCCATCCACAGGTGTTGACTCCAAGAGTACTCTCAGATTGAAGGTACTGCATGTTAATCTCTATCTTATCATTTGCTCCCTGGGAAAGTAAACCTGCAACTCTGTATGATTGGCTTAAATTATGTATAATTTTAGCCATTGAGATGTAAAGGAAAGTATACTGGAAAAAAATTTTATTTTAAACAAAATACAAAATCTTGAGAAAATAAGCTTTCTTTTCTATCGTCCATTCTGTTTGAATGCCTGGTAGCTCTCCTTTAACCATGAGAATGAATAAAAAAAAAAATTATGAAGATCAATATATCCCACATTATCAATGAACCTCTGTAAATGTCTAGCTTCTGATACTTTGTTATATAGAAAAATTTAATAATTTTTTATCAATAGAGGCATCGTTATTTGGTTCTCAGTTACTTGTATCCAAAATCATACTACAAGACACTGAGCTGAGAACCTTGGTGTAGATGGAACTACTAAGGTCTAGTGTGGGAATTGCTTTCCCTATGTGTTTTGAATGTAGTGTTTAATTAACCGCCCTAATGCGGGTCCTAGAGACCTTTCTTAATCTTAGTATTTATTGATTTATTCTTAGTATACCACTGATATTTCTTTAAATTTGGCATGTTTTTGCCTTTTATATTTGTGTGCTGTTACTTATATTAGCCTTCTTTTTCAGTCAATAAAATATTATATTCTTTATATTCTAATTACTTCTCAATTCTTATACACAGTTGATGGTACTCTTTCTGCTTTTTTTCAGTGCTGTAGTATTTTTATTATTTTAAGCATATTATTCTGCCATTTAAGATGATACATAAGAATGAAATGGGAGAACTCATACTTCCTGATTTCTAGACTTATTGTAAATATATAGTAGTGAAGAAAGTATGGTTTTGACTTATGAACAAAAATATGCCTCGAAAAGTAACAGAATATAGAGTCCATAGATAGACCCAGAAATATGTGGTCTATACATTTTTGATGAAGCTTAAGTAACTCAATGGCAGACTAATGGTCTTTTCAACATATGATGATAGAAAACTTTCACATAAAATATAGAAAGAATGATGAAACTCAATCCTTTACTTAAATTGTATGCAATAAAATAATTAACTAAAAATGGGTTGTGGCACTAAATGGAAGAGTTAAAATGATAACATGTCAAGAATTAGCCAGATGTGGCTTTTCTATGACCTTGGATTGGGTGATACTTTATTAGACAAGACATATACATATAAACTATATTGGAAAAGAATGATAGATTGGATGCCCCTCATCACAATTAATAGTGTCTTCCTTGACAGACACTATTGAAAATAATAAGTCACAGAGTTTAGTTTCTAAAACACTGTATTAGTCCATTTTCATGCCATGATATTATCACAACATTATCATATCATGATAAAGACATATACAAGACTGGGCAATTTACAAAAGAAAGAGGTTTACCGGACTTACAGTTCCACGTGGCTGGGGAGGCCTTACAATCATGGAGGAAGGCAAAGAGGAGCAAGTCACGTCTTATGTGGATGGCAGCAGGCAAAGATATGCCTTATGCAGAGAAACTCCCGTTTTTAAAACCATCGGATCTTGTGCGACCCTTTCACTATCACAAGAACAGTACGGGAAAGACCTGCTCCTATGATTCAATCATCTCTCACCGTGTCCCTTCCACAACATACAGGAATTATGGGAACTACAAGATGACATTTGGTTGGGGACACAGAGCCAAACCATATCATTCTGCTCCTGGCCCCTCTAAGTCTCATATCTTTACATTTCAAAAACAATCATGCCTCCCAACAGTTCCCCAAATTCTCAACTCATTTCAGCATCATCTCAAAATTCCACAATCCAAAGTCTCATTTGAGACAAGGCTATGCCTTCCACCTATGAGCCTGTAAAATCAAAAGCAAGTTAGTTACTTTCTAGATACTATGGGGATACAGGCACTGGAAAAATATAGCCATTCCAAATGGTAGAAATTGGCCAAACAAAGGGGCTACAGTCCCCATGCAAGTCTGAAATCTAGTGGGGTAATCAAATCTTAAAGCACAAAAATTATCAGCTTTGACTCCATGTCTCACATCTAGATGATGTTAATGCAAGAGGTGGCTTCCCATGGTCTTGAGCAGCTCTGCCCTTATGGTTTTGCAGGGTACAGCCTTTCTCCTGGCTGCTTTCACAGCCTAGCATTGAGTGTCTGTGACTTTTCCGGGTGCAAGCTGTTGGTGGATCTACCATTCTGGGGTCTAGAGGATGGTGATCGTTTTCTCATAGCTCCTGTAGGCAGTGCCCCAGTAGGAACTCTGTGTGGAAGCTCCAACCCTACATTTCCCTTCCACACTGCCCTAGCAGAGGTTCTCCATGCAGGCCCTGTCCCTACAGCAAACTTCTGCCTGGGCATACAGACGTTTCCCTACATCCTCTGAAATCTAGGTGGAGGTTCCCAAACCTCAATTCTTGACTTCTGTCCACTTGCAGAATCAATGCCACGTAGAAGCTACCAAGGCTTGGGGCTTCCACCCTCTGAAGCAACAGCCCAAGTTGTACCTTGGCCTCTTTTAGCCATGGCTGGAGCAGCTGGGAAACTGGGCACCAAGTCATTAGGCCTAACACAGCACAGGGCCCTGGGCTCCGTCCACGAAACCACATTTTCCTCCTAGGCCTCTGGGCCTGTAATGGGAGGGACTGCTGTGAAGACCTCTGACATCCCCGGAGACATTTTCCCCATTGTCTTGGGGATTAACATTTCACCCCTTGTTACTCATGCAAATTTCTGCAGTAGGTTTGAATTTCTCCTCAGAAAAATGAGATTTTCCTCATCACATTGTCAGGCTGCAAAGGTTTCTGAACTTTTATGCTCTGCCTCCCTTATAAAACTGAATGTCTTTAACAACACCCAAGTCACCTCTTGAATGTTTTGCTGCTTAGAAATTTCTTCCATCAGATACCCTAAAGCATCTCTCTCAAGTTCAAAGTTCCATAGATCTCTAGGGCAGGGGGAAAATGTCACTAGTCTCTTTACTAAGCATAACAAGAGTCACCTTTGCTCCAGTTCCAAACAAATTCCTCATCTCCATCTGGGACCACCTCAGCCTCAACCTAATTATTCATATCACTGTCAGCAGCATCTTTGTCAAAGCCTTTCAACAAGTCTCTAGGAAGTTCCAAACTTTCCCACATTTTCCTGTCTTCTTCTGAGCCCTCCAAACTGTTCCATCCTCTGCTTGTTACCGAGTTCCAAAGTCTCTTCCACATTTTGGAGTATCTTTTCAGCAACACCCCACTAATACAAACACATATCTGACAAGTACTTTTTTCCATACTCTATAAAGTACTCTTATAAATCAATAAGACAACTCAATAACAATAAGCAAAGTAAAATAAAACAAAAACATCTCCAAATATATTGATAGCGAATGACATGAAAAGGTGCATAACATCATCAGTCATTAAGTAAATGCAATTTAACATGTCAATGCCATACTATTCCATCCTTTTAAGAATGGCTAAAATTAAAAAGATTAATGACAGCCAGTGCTGGTGAGGATGTGGAACAACTGTAATTCTCATCCGATCCTGGTGAGAATACAAAATAGGTTAGCAATGTTGGGAAACAGTTTGGAATTTCTTTTTAAGTTAAATATAACACCATTCAATCTGGCATCTCCATTTTTGTTTTGGTCTAAAAGAAACTAAAACATATGTCCACTGATGGACCTCTAAACTAATGCTAACAGGACTTTCTAATAAACTTTTTAAAAGACTTGATATGGTTTGGCTCTGTGTACCCTTCCAAATCTGATGCTGAATTGTAATTCCCAGTGCTGGGGGAGGGACCTGGGAGGAGGTGATTGGATCATGGGGGCATATTTCCCCCATGTTCTCATTATAGTGAGTGAGTTGTGAGGAGATTACATGGTTTAAAAGTGTGTGGCGGCAGGGCACAGTGGCTCCTGCCTGTGATCTCAGCACTTCGGGAGACCGAAGAGAGTGGATCACCTGAAGTCAGTTCAAGACCAGCCTGGCCAACATGGTGAAACCCTGTCCCTACTAAAAATACAAAAACTTAGCTGGGCATGGTGGTGGGTACCTGTAATCCCAGCTACTTGAGAGACTGAGGCAGAAGAACGGCTTGAACCCGGGAGGCAGAGGTTGCAGTGAGCCAAGATTGTGCCATGGCACTCCAGCCTGGGCAACAAGAGCAAGACTCCATCTCAAGAAAGACATAACAAACAAACAAACAAAAAGTCTGTCGCACTTTCTCCCTCTTGCTCTCTCTCTCTCTCTCTCTCTGTCTCTCTCTCTCTCTCTCTCTCTCATACCACTCTCTCACTCTCTCCTGCCACCATGAGAAGAAGGTGCTTGGTTCTCTTTTACCTTCCACCCTGATTATAAGTTTCCTGAGGCCTCCCTGCCATTCTTTCTATTAAACCTAAATAACTAATGAATAAAGGAATAAACTCAATATAATATAGAAAATACAGTATTTTTCAAAAAATGGTGCTGGAACAATTAGACATATATGATCAAAAAATGAAAGTTATCCTTTGTGAGTCAATTAAAGCTCTTTTATTCATAAATTACCCAGTCCCAGGTAGTTCTTGATAGCTGTATGAAAACGAACTAATACAATACTTTATTTTTTAGAGCAGTTTTAGATTCATAGCAAATTTGACAGAGAGGTACAGAGATATCCTACATTTCCCACATACCCACACATGTATAGCCTCCCCATTATCAGCATCCCCTACCAGTGTCACATTCATTATAATTGATGAAGCAACATTGACACGTAATTATCACCCAAATTCCATAGTTAACATTAAAGTTCACTCTTGGTGTTGCACATTGTATGGGTTTGAACAAATGTATGATGACATGTATTCACCATTATAGTATCATACAGATAGTTTCATTGCTCTAAAAATCCTGTGTTCAATTTATTTATCCCTCCTTTACTTCCTAATCCCTGGCAACCACTAATCATTTTTTCCCTGTCTTCATAGTTTTGCCTTTTCCAGAATGTCATGTAGTTGAATTATACATTATGCAGTCTCTTCAGATTGGCTTAGATTCAATTAGTAATATACATTTAACTTTCCTCCATGTCTTTTCATGGCTGGATAGCTCATTGCTTTTTAACATTGAGTAATAGTTCATTTCTGGATGTACTACAGTTTATCCATTTACTTAGTGAAGGACATCTTGATTGCCTCCAAGTTTTAACAATTATGAATAGAACTTCTATAAATATCCATATACAAGCTTTTGTGTGAACATAAGGTTTTAACTCCTTTGGGCGAATATCAGAGTGCATGATTGCTAGATTTTATGGTACAAGTATGTTTAGTTTTGTATGAAACTGCCAAACCATTTTGATAATGGTTTAGAACCAAATGATAAGAATCATTTTTGCAATGTTATAACAAAAGATCAAAAATTTCAATACAAAACCTCAAAAGTGGCTGTACCATTTTGCATTTAATCTTCTTTGATGAGGTGTTTGTTAAGGTCTTTGGCCCATTTTTTAAGAGGCTTGTTTAGTTTCTTATTGTTCTATTCTACATATATTTTGGATAACAGTCTTACAGTTTTATATCAGATATATCTTTTGCGAATATTTTCTTTTAGTCTGTGACTTGACATTTCATTCTTTTTTTTTTTTTTTTTTTTTTTTTT
>NW_016803479.1:1197215-1216492 GCF_001698545.2 Rhinopithecus bieti | reverse complement strand
TTTTTTTTTCTTTTGAGACAGAGCCTCACTCTGTTGCCCAGGATGGAGTGCAGTGGCACGATCTCGGCTCACTGCAAGCTCCACCTCCTGGGTTCATGCCATTCTCCTGCCTCAGTCTCCTGAATAGCTGGGACTACAGGTAACTGCCACCACTCCTGGCTGTTTTTTTGTATTTTTAGTAGAGATGGGGTTTCACCTTGTTAGCCAGGATGATCTTGACCTCCTGACCTCGTGATCCACCACCTTGGCTTCCCAAAGTGCTGGGATTACAGGTGTGAGCCACTGCGCCTAGCCCAACATTTCATTCTCTTAATGGTGACTTTTGCGGAGCAGAAATTTTTAATTTTTATGCAGTCAGCTTATCAAAATTTTCTTCAAGGATTGTAGACTTTGATGTTATCTAAAGAGTCATTGCCAAATCTAACTTCACCTAAATTTTTTCCCATCTCGGAGGAGCTTTATAGTTTTGTCTTTTACATGTAGTTGTTGTAATTTCTTCTGAGATAATTTTTTGTAAAAGATGTAAAGTCTGTGTCTAGATTCATTTTTTGTTCATATATGTCTAGTTGTTCCATTTTTTGAAAAATACTATATTTTCTATATTATATTGAGTTTATTCCTTTGTCAAAGATCAGTTAACTAACAGCAGCTTTGTTTTTAATAGCCCAAACTGTAAACAATCCAAATAAATATAAATTGGGTAATTGATAAACAAAATGTGATATGAGTATACAACCCAAAAGGATTATATTAAGGCTACATATTGCATAATTCTTTTTATGTGATTCTGTAGAAATGACAGAAAACAAACAAACAAATAAGCAAAGAAACAAAAAATAGTAGGCAAAGGAAAGGAATGAATGTAGGGATGTGGGAACATTGAATATGTGGAGAGAAACGAAGTATCTTTTGGGAGTGTTCAAATTATTTTATATCTTCATGTGGTATGATTTCATTGCTGGTTATATTTGTTTAAACTTATTGAACTGAGCTCCATGGTGTTGAGGATCACACTCACCATGACATAGATTCACATATATCATAATTTTAAAACAAAAGCTTATTTTCATAAATTACTAATTGATTTTACAATGTGTCTATTTAGTAATAAGTGTCTAGATATTTTTTCAAGAATAAAATGCTAAGAATGTTTTCTTTCTTCCAAAAATATTTTTTAAGGGAAAATTATGTAGGCTAATCAGTCACGTAATAACTGCTTGTGCAGCTATTATACTTTTTTGTTTTAAATGTATTTCTACTGAACAATTCAGAAGTGTGTGAAGCTACGAACAATGTGTATACACATTTACTTTGGCAGTATATATAAAGGTTAGTACCATATCAGACTAAATATGCTAATGAGGTTTGTCTGGGTATAGGTCTATGTATTCACAAAGACTCAGGTAAAGCAGGGAAGCCCTTGCACTCAATCAAGGGAGAGAGTGCACATCATTTCCACTCTGACCCCTGGAAGATCTTCAGAGTGTAATTCTGAAACTTCAGGCCTTTGTTTCCTATTTAAGTGGAAATCACGTACTACAGAGTTCCTGTGACAAAAGAGAAATAAACAGAACAGAACAAAACAAAATAAAAACGTTCAAATTGTTTAAAAAGGACTTAAGAAATTACAATGCTAAATAAATGTAAAGAAATTAAAATGCTAAATAAATACAAAGAAACATTTTGGGAGATGTAAACTCTGTTTTTATTTTGGGTTTGCAGCTGATTTTCTCTGCATCAGTTCTCTCAAACATATGCAGCTATTTACCTCCTCCACAGATACTTATATTGCCATATGGATTATTTGTTAACAACCCAGTTTCTAGACCATTGGAAAGGGACTAGACCTACAAATAAAAAGATCATATAGCAAAGTCATTGAAGTTTAAACCTAAAAGGAGTGTTTACTTATTGAATTATATTCCTGTCCCATCTATAAAATAGTAAATGTATAAAATAAAATGTAAAATTGAGCAAGATACATTAAATAAAGAATATTTACAAAATATCTTTCTTAGGAGCATTTCAGTATGTACATATACTATCTCATATTTGATCATGCAGGGCAAACAGTGCCATATTAAAATTAAGGCTGAGATGAAAAAGGAGTGTACTTGGGAAGTTAAGGAGACTGCAGAATATGATAAAACCACATTTTTAAAGACTTCTTATTTTACTGAAAATTAGTTTCGAATCTTCATCAGTGTAGTCAGAGAAAAAATTATTTTGTCTATAGTACTAAGATTAAAACGAGATCTGCTGAAGAAGAAATAATGAATTTATTCTCTACATTTATTTTGTGGTACAGAAGACACATTACTCTACATTATGCTTATATTAGACTTAAATAAATTTCATTATAAAAACAAGATTAGAAGAGAGCTTTAGAATTTGAAAACGCACATTACTTATATGAATTTTATAATAAAAGACTTTCAGGATGATAATATGTTTCTGTGCTTTAAGATAATTAAATACCAAAGTGCATAGAAGTAGTTTTTAGTCTGATTTTGTAGGTTTAAATCAAGGGAATTTAAAATCCAGGCACCAAACCTTTATAATGTATGCTGCCATTTATAATTCTTGGCACTGATTACCTCTGTTTAGAGTAGGTGTGCAAGTAATGTTTGTAATATCTGAAAATGAGAATGGCAAGTGTACAGTATGAAAGTAGTGGGCATTGAAATTTCACATTACCTGGTGAGTGTACCTTTATAAAATCAAAGTCTATCAGAATATATTGAAAGAAATAAAAATCCTATTGGATTTATTAAGCTTTCAATACATAAACAAGTCCTTTATTTAAATGTATTAGTTTAACTGTAATTCTCTCTCATTTTTTTTTGCCATACTCTATACTAATGCATCACTCCATAAAGCAAAAACCATATGAGGCAAACCAATATGGTTATTCCTCTTCCTACACATGATTGCCTATTACTCTTTGGTTGCAGAAATACTTTGACATAAATATAATAAGCTTTCTCTTCATATTTCTTATAACCCTTCATCGTAAAATTAATGAATCCTGCTAGATCCAAGTTCAACGTAATACCAAATCAGAATTATTTCCTTTTGAACAATGCTACCTTGAATGTTATGAGCCAACTAATTTGCTAAGTAATTCCATTAAATAATTTTTGTTAATCTTTCAGTTATTTTTAATACAGATAGATAGTTAAGAGGCACTTTAAAAATGGTTGTGTAGAACCCTAGATGATTGAGATGCTATAAGGGAATAAAAAAAGAGTACATGGTAAAATATCTTGACATTTCACTAGGAACATCACTAATAATGTGGTTAATTTTGTTTAATTCAGAATTCTTTTAAGTAAGAAATATAACTAGTTAGATGTATAGGACACTTTGGGAAAACCTGTTTTAAGGGATAACTTATTTATGAATAGACGATAAATCTAATTACAGACAAATGCACATCTTTTTTTCTATACATAATACATTTAATAATCATAGCAGACATGCAAAACAGTATAATTCCTATTTATTTGTATAGTTACATTAGATTTGTGCTTTTTGAAAATTGTCAGGGAATCAAATTAGATTATTTTTGTTTATTTCAATCAAATTTACACATACATGCTGTTTAAAGAGACTGTCTATGATTCTGATTTTGGTTAAATTAAGATCAGTCCACTATAATCTGTTTCTCCTACTGATTACAGATAAAATTTCTGGAAAAATACAAAAGGTTATTACCTGAGGACTCTCAAAAGGAACCAAAAGCATGTGAGTTGTGAAGGGTTGCCAAAACTTGGGGAAGCAATTGTCATAGGATTAAATTTCCCTCTATCCTAGCCACCCTTTTTTCTTCTCCTGCAGCTTTGCTTTCCAGTCGCCCATCATGCTGCTGCTTGGTGAAGCAGTATTACGGTCATCTAAGGCTGTACTAGAAAATCAATTTTCTGGCCAGAGCAAATGAAGAAAGGGCTTCTGCAGCTTTGTAGGCAAGGATTGTAGGGAAATCCAAAGAAGAGAAAACTGAAGAAAGATATCCTTTAATTCTGTTATAAATCCATATGAGTCTTGTTTGGGGCTTATCTCTGAGGGGCTCATGTGACCGAAAAGAGCATAATAAAGAATTTGAGAACTGAACTCAAATTTAAACTTCTGCTTATGTCACAGACTAATACTTAAGTGGTATATGCATGAAACAGACCCCAAACAGCATGAAAGTCCTTGAAAACCATAGTGACATTAGAGCCACTGCTAACAGAAAGTGAGGCAGAACTTGCAAACTGAACCTAATCAGACTGATTTTCAACTCAAATAAACACACCAAAAACAATAGCATAGTTTGTAAGATTATAACAGAATTCAGAGTCTACAAAACATGACATTCAGAATGTCTAGGATTCAATCCAAAGTTACACGACATACAAATAACCTAGAAAATGTGAACAATTTCCAAGTGAAACAGTAATCAGCAAATTCCAACCCTGAAATGTTGGAATTCAAATGCTGGAAATATCAGACAAATACTTTGAAGTCATTATTATAACTATGATCTGTGAGGTAAAAATAAACATTTGAAATAAATGAAAAAATATAAATGTTTGGCAAAGAAATTAAGAATATTTAAAAAGGTTTAACTTGACATTCTAGAACTGAAAATTTTAATGCCCAATTTTTTTTAAAAAATCACTGATTGTGTTCAGTATAAGAAGGGAAATAATGGAGAAATTAATCAGTGACTTGAGGATAAAGTGATAGAACTTATTCTATCTGAAAAATATGTTTTGAAATATATGAAAAGAAATCCCCAGACCTGTGGAACAATATCATACTGAAAATAACTTTTATTAGAGCTTCAGAAGGAAGAAAGAGATAAATACAGAAAAAATATAATATTTGAATAATGACTAAAACCTTTTCTAAGTTGGCAAACATCATAAATTCAAATATTTAAGAAGATCAGCAAACTCCAAATAAGTTAAACTCAGACAGCAACAAATAGACACATCATACTCAATGACTAAAAATCAAATAAAAGAAATTCTTGAAATCAGAAAGAAAAATTAATACAAGACATGGATATTAACCATAAATTTAACCATAAAATGAAAACAGGTTTCTCATCAGAAAGTATAAAGACGAGGAAGATGGCTTAATAAAGAAAATCTTAAAGAAAACAAAGATAATTTGTTTCTGGTGAGATTATTCTAAAAGAAACACTAAAGAAAGTATTTTAGAATGATGGAAAAGATGACAGATGGAAATTTGGAGGCTTAAGTATGAGGAAAGAGCAACAGCAATGGTAGATTTTTGGTAAATATAAAATAATACTTTAAGTACTTTAAAAAATATATGAATCTTTAGATTAAAATTATAACATTGTCTATTGGAGTTTTGTAAGTGTATAATAATACATATGATAACAATACCATAAAGTTCAGTAGCAGATGATAAGGGGGCCTGTATATTTGCCAGGATTCCATATTTTACTTGAAGTATTAACTATTAATAGGCTGTGAAACGTTCAGTGTGCATATAGTAATCACTAAGCAACCCTTTAAAAAATAATGGAAATGTGTAACTAAAAATCCAATGGTTAAATAAAATGTAATACTAAAAAAAATCTAAATACTCCAAAATAAGCCACAAAATGAATGACCAAAATAAAGTTAAAAGAGAGTGGACAAACTAGACAAAAAAGTAAGTAATATGGTATCACTGAATCCAATCATATCAAAAATTAAATAAAATCTATATGGCTAAAACACATTGGTTAAAAGGCTGTTAAATTGGATTTAAAAAATCCAACTACATATTGTCTGTAAGAACCCAGTTTAAGTAGATAATAAAATAAAATCAGAAATAAGAATGACATGACAATCCTGAATGTACATGCATCGATCAACAAGAGTGTTCCAAAATACATGAATCAAAAACTGACAATACTGAAATATGAAGCAGGCAAATGCACAAGTATAGTTGAAGACTTCAGCATTCTTCTCTCAATAATAATGACAAAGTAATCAGAAAATAAGTAAAGACACACAATACCTGAATAACTCTAGCAATGAAATTTATTTAACTGACAATTATACACAATTCCACTCAACTACAGCAAAATACACATTCTTTTCAAAGTAATACAAAATACTAAAATATGATAATAACAATAAAGCAAATCAAATCTCAAAAAATTTAAGATAATTATAATAATGAAAAAATACAAAAATATTATTTTACCCTAATATAATTAAAGTGGCTTGTAAAAAGGAAGAGTTATATTTCATAGGTTAAGCAGGCTTGACAGGAAGAAAATGGAAGCGATACATTTCTAGAATTCTTTCTTGCTACATTTTTTTGGTTATGTGTAAAAAAGAGATAGGAAGCACTTAGAGTGTGATGTTAAGAGAAAGTATTTATTTGCAAAGTTATTTACTTACTTGTGTGTTTATTTTTTTTTCAGTGAAAGAGACATAGCCATGTCTTCCTGTCTGCTAACCAAAATCTGTGAACACAGCATACTAATTCCTCAGGCAGATAGGGCATAGCAAAAATAAATGGAAATGTGATATATCATGTACAACTTTTGACAAAGACTCTTACCAGAATGTAGAGCAGGTGGTTTAATCATCCTTTGATTTTTTAAAGTTAGATTCACATAATTTTCCCACTATTTAGGTGTACAGTTTTTTGAATTTTGAAAAATGCACATACTTATGCAAGCACCACCACAACCAAAATATAGAGCATTTTGATAAATGAAAAAAGTCCTATGACGCTCCTCCTGCTTCTTCCTCTCCCCACTGGCCCTGGCAACCACGGATCTGTTTTCTGTACAGGGATAAATAGCTTTTGACACTAGACTTTATTTTTTAATCAACATCTCTTGAGAAATCCTGCTATAAAGCAGATGAAAGTAGAGTTGCTCTGGAAAAGTGAGTTTAGTAGTTCTGGGGAACTAAAAACTTAACCTGACCTTCATCCACTATGTTTCCACTAAAGTATATCAAGAAGATGCTTGAAGCAATGGTTACATTTTTTCTACTTTTAAAAATTTAGATGTTTTGAAGCTAGAAAATTTATCATTAGTATGTCAGTACGTTGCTTCTTCATATAATACGCATTTCATGAACATAGGAGACTTGAAAATCTGTAAGAAACATATTGTACGTGGGGTGCTGAAAGTGTTGAGTTTAGTATTGTTGAAATCTAAATTACATACATCACATAGTAGGTGATAAACTTTCTGCCCAAACTTTCTACATAGATAACTGATAGAACTCATGATTTCTCCACTTCTCCTAAAGACATTTTTTTATACTCTACACCTTTCATCATATTGCTAATGTATTTTTAAGTGGAAATGTCATCAAACTGTCTTTTAATGATACTCACTGAAAAATTTGTATTCTATTTTGTTAGTTTTTTGTTATTTTTTAAAATTTATTTTATTTTATTTACTTTTTTGTTTTGTTTTTATTTTTTGAGACAGAGCCTCACTCCATTGCCCAAGCTGGAGTGCAGTGGCATGATTTTGGCTCACTGCAACTTCTGCCTCCCATGCTCAAGCAATTTTCCTGCCTCAGCTTCCCAAGGAGGTGGGACTACAGGTGAATGCCACCACACCCAGCTAATTTTTGTGTTTTTAGTAGAGACAGGATTTTGCCATGTTGGCCAGGCTGATCTCGAACTCCTGACCTCAAGTGTTCTGTCTGCCTCTCAAAGTGCTGGAATTACAGGCATGAGCCACTGTGTCGGGCCAGTTTCTTGTTTGTTTGTTTGTTTTTTAGTGAAGGATCTTTTGTATAAATAAAATACAGAACATTTTATTTCTGAAATTACATGAGTTTTGACAAATGCATGACCTCAATTCCATCACTCTAGACAGTTTATGCCTTTTATATTGTCAATCCCTGCACCTCTACAAAGTGACAACTACTTTTCTAATTTGTCATCAAAGCTTTTTTTTTGCCTGCTCTAGAAATTCAAATAAATGAAATTCTATGGTTTGCATTGTACATGCATTATGTACATACAATATATTTTTCAGATTTATTTATATTGATGTATGTTCCTTTTATTGCTGAGTAAATATATTATGATTTGTTTATCCCTCTACTTTTGATGGACATTGTATTGAATTTTTTATTTCTATGAATAAAACTCATATGAACATTTGTGTACAAGTTATTCATAGATATACATTTTCAGTTTTTTACTACACTTAGAAGTAGGGTCTTAGAGTAGATTATATTTAACTTCATAAGATTTAGCTAAAGTGTCTTCCAAAATGATTGCATTAGAGTTCCAATTGCTCTACAGTCTCAGCACTTGACATTGTCAGGTTTAAAAATGTTTGTGATTTTAGCATGCATTTCCATTGCTACTAAAGATTTTACAGATTTTTGCACCTGGTCATGTGTAAGGAATCATTTATATATACTCTTTTTGAACTTTATGTTTAATATTTTAATCCAAATTTTAATTTTGTGTGTGGTTTTTAGAAATTGTAATACTTATTTATTATGTGCAGTGAACCATTGTTAGATATATGTATTGCAACTATTTTCTTACTCTGTGCCTTTTCTTATCATTTTCTTCTTTGGAAGAACAGAATATTTGCTTTGCTGAAATCTAGCTTATCAAGTTTTAAATTTCATAGCAAGAGTTTCTGCTTCCTAAAAAAATGTTGCTTTGTATCTATATTTTATTCCAGAAACCTTATAGTTAATAAACGTTCCTATGCTCTAAGGTCTTTCTCAATTGGCTTTTTGTGTATAATGTGAGGTAGAGGTTTAATTTTATATTTTCATGTGAATATCCAAACATTCCAGTATAGTAGCCACCACACAAAACCAGCATGGACCCTCACAAGAACTTTGGTTCAGATATAAAAGCTGATGATAGCACATATACCCACCAAGTGATTATAATAAGGTTTATTACTCACTTAATGAAGATTTCTGGAGGGAACAAATCCAGCTTCCCATATTGGTTTGAAAATGGTTTAAGAGACCTGAGAAAATACCTTGGCTTGGACTTTTTATAGTAGTTTGGATGTGTACACCAAGTTAGGATTCTTTCACATGGTTTTAACTTCAAGTTAGCACCAAATGAGGAAGAGAGTCTTATCATCCTGCCCAGGATATGGGGCATAAGCAGAAGAGGGAGAAGTGAGGCTTAAAGCTGTCAACTGTCAAACATCAAAAGGTGGAGTCAGACTTTATTCCATCAGGCATCATCTGTTAAAAGGATCAATGTTTCCCCACTGCATTACCTTTGCACTTGTGTGGAATGTGTTGAATGTGGACTTGTAGATCGATTTCTGAACTGTTTCTTTTGTTCCATTTAAAAATATTCCTATTATTACAAAAACATGACACCATCTTCATTAGTGTATCTTCATAGTATGTCTTTTCTTTGTACAGAGTATGTTACTCAAGCTCCTTTCAACATTGTTTTGATTATTCTAGACAGATACCTTTTAGAATTATGTGTCAATCGTGTATATTGATTTTTATTGGTACTAAATTGAATTTATAGATTAATTTGGGTAGAATAGCTATCGTAATATTGAGTTTTCCAATCCATAGTCATGTTATGGCTCTCTGTTCATTTGTGTCTTTTTAGATTATTGACATTAAAACTTTCTCTTTTTTCCCTAAGACAAGCACTTTGAGCTATACATTTACACCTACACACTACTTTGGCTGAATTCCACAAATATTGATGGATTCTTATATTATAATTCCTATAAATCATACACACACCTGCATGTGTGCATGCATACACACGCATACATATATAATTTTCATTGTGATTTTTATGAGCAATAGATTATTTAAAAGCATATTGCTTACTTTCTACTTACTTGGGACTTTTCTAGCTATCTTATGGTGCTCATTTCTAATTTAATTCTGTTGTCCTTTAAAAGCATATTTTGTAAAGATTTAAACTATTAAAGTATTTTGAGGTTGATTTTAGGACCTAGAATAAGGTTCATATGAGAACATATTCCAGATGCATTCTCTTATAATTAGAAGTAGAATTCCCTTAGTTACTGTTAGGTCACATTGGATAATAGTGTGGTTAATATTTTCTATATACTTACTAGGGCTGTCTATTCAGTACTAAAAGAAGCAGTTTAAAAATTTGGGCAGGGCACAGTGGCTTAAGCCTGTAATCTCAGCAATTTGGGAGGCTGAGGCGGCCGGATCATTTGAGGTCAGGAGTTAGAGAACAGCCTGGCTAACATGATGAAAACCTGTTTCTCCTAAAAATACAAAAAATTAGCCGGGCATTGTGGCGTCCACTTGTAATCCCAGCCACTCGGGAGGCTGAGGCAGGAGAATTGCTTGAACCCAGCAGGCAGAGGCTGCAGTCAGCCGAGATTGCACCATTGCACTCCTGCTTGGGCAACAAGAGCGAAACTCCATCTCAAAAAAAAAAAAAAAAAAAATTGCCTTAGCATGAATTTGTCTATTTCTCTTTGTGTTTCTGACAACTTTTGTTCTATATATTTTGAATTTTAATTATAGTTGCTATATATTTAAGGTGGTTGAATTTTTTAATCTATAGAGATACTATATATCTCAATGAACGAGTGTTCATGATTACAAAATGTTCCTCTATTGCAAAACTTTTCAATAATATTATAGAACTTACTGCCAAATTTTGCCAACTCAGATGTGTCTGCTTTTTCAATAATAAACCTTATTTAATACTTATTTTCTTAAATCCTGCTTTATTTGACATCGCTATAGCCATACCAGGTTGATTAGGCTTTGTGTTTTCAACATTTTAATCTTTTTACTTGGCGTCATTTCCCTGTCTTTCATTTTTTCTTCAGCTTGAAAATACCTGCCTTTAAATTGTGAGTGTTTAATACATTTACATTTGTAGCACTTTTTGGTATGTTTAGGTTAGATTCTTTTTTTTTTTTTTTTTTTTGTCTCTCTGTTCTTTTAGTTTTTCTGTCATTGGTGTCACTCCATTCTTTTCTTTGTATACCATGCTCTCTGCTCTATAGGCTTGTTATCCATAGTTCTTTCTGGTGTCATTCATTTTTCATTGTTGCTCCAGAGATTAGAGTAGGCAGCTTTAAATTATCACAGTTGACTCAAAATTAAAATTGTGCCTACATGTGAGTGTCATTTTATTTACTATTTCATAGTATTGCTGAGCTTCCTGGACCTATGGTTCGATTACTGTGTTCAAATTTCAGTTATGCCCTCTTTTACAGAGTGAATTCCTTAGTCCTTGGACAAAACCTTTACTTGTTGCCTTTGACTTCTTGGCTACAGTGGAAAATCTGTGGTGCTAACCTTTCTAATTTGCTGATAATTAAACTCCAAACTTGCTCCCATCTATGACAGACAGCTAATGGGAACTCTGGATTTTTAAGCTTCTACCTGTTGTTTTTGATTTTATGGTCTCTTGCCTAATACATCATAATTGTGTATCTGTGAAGGATATTACATGTTTCTATGCATATTTTGGAACTCTTACCCTGTGGATCCTATCATTCCGATATTTTCTCCCTCAATTTTCAGGCCACGCTGCAACCCTAAATTGTACCTCTTGACCCTTTAAGAAATAAGTCCTCAGCATTCTGTTTGAATTCTACCTAGTAGTCGTGTGAACAAGAGGGTTTTCAGGGAAGAGCCATATAATTGTAGCTTTCACCCCCTGTGTTTTCCTCCTTTCAATGATTTAATCTCCTCCAATATCTGCCTGTTTTTGTTCATTCTACAGTGCCTTCAATTAATGAATTTTTTTTTTTTTTATATTTTGTCTACAGATTGTAATGTTTGTCAGCGGGAGGTTTAGTCTGATATAACCTGTTTTGCCATTACTGAATGCTAAAAACCTGCTTTTAGATTTGTTTTGAAAATATTGGTAATTATTATTTTCTGAGTATGAAAGTAATAAAGGGTCATTATAAAATACTTTTTGAAAACACGTAAAATGAAAATGAAGAATATAAAAATCACTTTCTATCAGCTACACTAATTAGACAAATAAACACTTGCTATTTAGATGTATCCACTCCCTAACTACACCATTTTTACTATAGTCACCAGTGAACAAGAAAATATATAGGTTATATACGTGGTTAAACATCTGAAACACCGCTAGCTAAGACTGGTACTTTCGCGGTGAAACTCTCTGAAAACAATTTTTGTGCTAGGCCAAGTTAAGGTTAGCAAATAGCTGTTCACTTTTAATTATTCATAAATATCATGTTTAAAACATAGATGTTGCGATGCAATAACTTGATATTGTACCCGGACCCCGCTTAAAGATGTCAATTTGTGCGCCTAACAAAGTGCTAAGTGTCATCATCTGTGTTATACATTTATTCAAATCATTTATGCTCACACTACGCTAAGTGTCTTTGTACTGCAATATTATTGTCTGCATCTTATGATCATCTCTTCAGTTTAGATTAGAATTCTAGAAATGGATTACTAAAATAGAGGGATATAGTAAGTATACTCTGAAAATTTACATTATATTTTCCTAAATCCTTTTATAAAATCTTCTTCTCAAATTTTTCTGAAAGCAGTATGTGATGGTGTCTATTTTATATTTTCAATCAGCACTTCTTGATACTTGACTTTGCATTTATCTAATTGTGCGAGTTTGAATATTTTTTTATTTGGTTATTTTCCATTTGTGTTGTCTTATACTATGATCATCTCTACATATTTTTTATCCAGTTTGTTAATGTGTATGAGCTTTTTTAAAGGAGAAAACAATATATTAGGGTTTATTAATCTCTTGAATAAGCTATAGCATTGTGTGGCTTGTTTTTGTTTGTTTCTTTTAGGTTCATAGAGTACACGCACGGTTTTGTCACATGGGTAAATTGTGTGTCACTGGGGTTCGGTGTACATATTTTGTCACCCCAGTAAGAAGCATAGTATCTGACAGGTAGTTTTTCAGTCCTCACCCTCTTTCCACCCTCCACCCTCCAGTAGGCCCCCATGTCTGTTATTCCCTTCTTTGTGTCTATATGTACTCAGTGTTTAACTCCTAGTTACCAGTGAGAATTTATGGTATTTGGTTTTCTGTTCCTGTTACTTCACTGGTTATAATGGCCTCCAGCTCCGTTTACGTTGCTGCAAAGGACATGATCTTGTTCTTTTTTATGACTGTGTATATTCTGTGATGTATATGTACCATATTGTCTTCATTCAGTGCACCATTAACAGGCATCTAGGTTGATTCCATATCTTTGCTATTGTGAATAGTGTATGAGTTTACTTTTATCTATATTATCTACATTACACACTTTCCAGTTCCTTTTTATTCTCTATAGTTGTGTTGAAAATCAGGCATTTTGATTATTGTAATGTTTTATCTCTGGATATTGGATTCTCCCAGATTCTCACGGATTCTTGTTTTCTGTTTTAATGGCTATAGCTGCCCATATCTTCAATGACTTTCCAAACTATTTTTTTGTATGGGCTGTATTTCTTGTTATGTAGTCACTGAAATCTTTGTTCTGCTATCACCATGACAGCTAGTAACCTGACAGGAATTTCCTTGTGTGCCTGAATCCAATTATTTAAAAAGTGCCCTGTCTCTTTAAATTCCTTTGGCAGATGCCGCCTAGCAAGATACTTTAGTTCAATGAGGTTGAAATAACGGTCAGCCTCTAGGCAAGTCTCTCAGTGACCAACTGGGAAAGTCACAATACACACCTCTAATGCTTGGAGGACTCTGTTCTTATTGCCCATCCTGGCACCAGCAAGCCACACCATGAAAGTAGGAGTCTCCTGAAGCTTCCTACTCAGAAGCCAGGAAACGGAAGCAGCTATGAAAAAACACTGAAATATATGGAACATTATCTGCCTCTTTCTTCATCATGTATTCTCCTGAATGTTGTACATGTTAGACTTCACAGTCACAAAATAGTTGATTTTAATAGTTCTTGCCACGTTAGTAGTTGTTTTGGTGGAGGAACTTATTCCAGGAGCTTCTCACTCTGCCATCCTCTATGACAACTTAGATACAGAGTTTTTGGCCACAAGACAAAACAATGTGTACTTTTGCCGTCAAACTTTTCAATAACATTATAGAACTTACTGCCAGATTTTGCCAACTCAGATGTGTCTACTTTGTCAATAATAAACCTTAAATATATACTTTTCAAATGTCTTATCACAATTTTCATAGAATGATATCACTGGAAGCAGTTTCACATTATACAAAATTTATGTTTTCAAAGTTTGGGAAAATTGCCCCAAGAAGGTAATAAGGAAGATATCTCACATGTCCTGACACCTTGTCTAGCTGATTATTATGGTACCACATGAAAGTAAAGGGTAAACACAAAATGCTGGAAAAATTTCCAGGAAAACCATAGGGGACCTGAATCTGCATTTGAGTCATTTAAAGAGAATGAGAAAGAGGTGACAAAGGGGCTGTGAAAGACTGGTATATTATTCAAAATGTGATATACAATATTTTAATATGAGCATTTTAATTTTGGTATTTTTAATGTAATTGTATTTAAGGTAGCAGTATCAAGAGCATAATGTTGCTCCTGAAATTTAACTCAGAAAATTATTTTCTTCATAGATACTATAACCACATTCTTCATGTCCTAAAGGTCTTTCTATGCAATATTAATACATATTCTTTTTATGCAAACTCATTTTGACAGCAATCGTACAAGCATATGATTCATTTCCATTTAGATTTCTTACTTATTAAAATAATTTAAGAAAAAAATTCAACCAGCATAATTTATTAGGCAGTACAAAGACATTTGTATGATGCTTATAGTTCAAAATTGATTTCACATTTTAAAATAATTTATAAAGGGAAAGAAAAAATATATTCACACTGACACATCTTGAAATTTAAAATATATACTAGATATGAATAGATATCATACATTTCTCTCCATATTGATTTGTTCTGCAAATGGAGATAGCACATACTGAGAAATTTTATTTGAATAAGAATAAAATTTCTGAGCATTATAATGTGCTAAATTGATTTTATTTAAAAAATGCTAATGCTGTTTAGCCCTTCCTCCCCTTCTGAATCAATTGTTTGGGAATTGTAATGCTTTTAGCGCATTATCATTGCTTTTATTTCTAAATGGAAAAGGTATGTATAAGATTGATATACCCTAAAAGTATATTTGCTGGGCTCACAAATTGTGTAAGGTGACACAGAAAAATCAATAGCAAATGGGAAGAATGACACTGGCACTGGGGTGATAAAATCATGTACAAATTGAGTTGTTATTTGGTTGTTTCGTGCCATACATAGCAGGTTGGTTTCGGTTACCTTGATAACTTGAGGGAAAGTTATTTGAAAATTTCTCTCTCTTTTCTATTTTACTTTGGATTAATCTAAATGACACTTACATTGGAAAAAGATGTAAGGAAATTTATGGAACTCATCAATCTGCTCAGTCTGTACTGGCAGCCTTCAGCTTAGCTGATATTTCATGGTTTCAAAAGTATAATTAATATGTCCTTTCTCAAGGATCTTGCAGTGTAGTGATGATGGAAGACAATGTAACAGATCCTTAATGAACAGGGCGATGGGGCTACAATGCAGGAAATCTTGGAGTATGTTGGGAGTAAGAAAAGTCACTGTGCAGACATATAGGAAAGATTTTCACCTGCAACTGAAAGGAATTATTTCTGCTGATAACTCCCTGGGGATTTCATTGGAGAGATCTCTTCAATTTTTACAGAATCACACTTTTTTCATTGTATTTGTTTTATTATTGATCACAATTATTTATTCCTTCATTTCCTTATTTGTTTAAGATCATGGAGCACACTTTCAATTTTATTACATGCATACATTCTATAGTGGTAAAGTCAGAACTTTTAGGGTATCCATTACCCAAATAATATACATTGTACCCATTAAGAAACTTAAATAACATACTCTTATTATAAACTCTCATCTACTCTGCTGAGTCAGTAATTATATGTTGGTTTAGGGTCAGTTATCACTCAAAATTATATTGGATTAAATAAATTAACGTGACTTTCCTTTTCATATAAGGCTTCTTATAGCTCAGGTGTCCCTAAGTGATATGGTAGTTCTGTTCCACAGAGTTATTATATATTCTGCAAGGCATGGCTTTAATTTCCAAGGCCACTTTATGGTGTGCAATGGCTGTTTCAGCCACAACTAGTGCATTTACATTTCAGAGAGGAGGAAGCACAAGAAGGGGGAGTGGGCATACCCCAGCCATCTTTTAAGGCCGATTTCCAGAAGCTGATGCGGGGAACTTCAGTTTACCTAACATTGGCAATTACTTAATCATACACTTACACCTACTTGCCTTAGAAGCCTAGGAAATATAGTTATTCTAAGTTGTCATTATTTTTATTGCAGGCATGACGAGATGTTTAAAAACATCTCCTAAACTTGATCACATAGTCCATGTGCTAGTGACTTCTAAATCTGTATCTCTTCTTCTTCCTTGACATCTCAATGTATCTGTCTAACCATTTACAGACTATTCAGCATGGGTCCATAAATTTATATTGAGTGCCTACTATCTAGTAGATTGTGTGTTAAGTATTATGGATAAAATAGTAAATATAAATAGTCTTCATCTCTGCTCTTAATTAATGTATAAATTAGTTCAGAGAGTTAATATATAATTATTTCACAGTTTTATCTATTGTGAATAGGGAATATTTAGGGTGCTATGATATAAAACAAGAGGACACCTAACTTAGACTTGGTGGTCAGGAGAAACATTGCAGTTTGGATGACATCTAAGTTAATATACAAAATTAAAAGTTGACCAAATGAATTCTAAGTGAAAAAGTATTCCACGAATGCCCACAATGCAAATACATTAAAGCAGGACAAATTCAAGGAACAGAAAGGAGGTGTAGTGTTACTGCAATAAGTGAAAAAAAAAAATTAAAAAGATGTAATCTGAAAGTTCATTTTTTTTTTACAGATGGTGAAGAGAATGGTTGCACAGAATTCTACACAAATTAATTGCAGAGAGGATGTACCCTTACTAAGTGGGTAGAGACTGGTGCTGGAAAGGATTTTTTTTTTTTTTAATTCACTATCTTGTGTTTTCTCTTATCCTCATCTACAATCATATAATGCTAAATCTTTGTGTTACAGTTTGGGCATCAGGCATTCGTGAAAGCCAAATTATGTGCTGGTGATATTAGAGGGCAGAAAGTTTATACAACCTATACCTTACTCTTTCTCAGTAGACATTTTGAAAGAGATAAGCACAATAATTAGGAAACAGTACGCTACAAGGTATACTCAAGGGTTATATTCATGTAACTCTTATAAGGTTCCATAATTTGGTTAAGGAATAGGAGAGTTTTCCAAAAAGGCATCAAGTTTGTCATACTTAGCTTGGGCTTTGAAAAATGATTGAAATACGGAAAACTCTCCATGGGCTGATACAACACAGTAAATATCTCCATATTTACCACAAATCCGAAATAATTCTCCTAGGTCCAAATAAGTCATTCTCCTCCACTGAATCCAATAAACAATTTTTGACAGCAGAGTTTAACTTGCCTTTTTTCCAGAAGTTCTTAGACCTGGAACCATATCTCCAGGTTATATTCCTAACCTCTTTAAATCTCCTCCAAAGAAAACACAGCATTTTTGCATTCCTAATTGCCTCACCTTTGCTGTCCTCTTTCACTCTTTTTCTTTAAAATTAATTGTATTCTTTATGTTTGCTAATAAGCACAACAAAAACCAGTCATTAATATTTCCTTGAGGAGAAAGTATCAGGTACACTCAGCAACCCAAATATGAGTGCAGCCTAATGCTTAAGAACATGGTCAGTTCTGTTACTTCCTAGCTGTCTGAACCTGGGCAAGTCTTTTAAGACATCTAATCCTCAACTTCTGCATTTATAAAATGTAGATGATAAAATACAGGGCTGAAACTATGGTTGACCTGTATGCAAAACTTAAGGGGTTACTCCAAAACAAATTAATCTGCATAACTAATATTCTAAGAAAATATTTTAAAAAATCAAAATGCAAAATATTGATGAACAAAATATCAAAAGTTTTACATAAAGATAAGATTTGTCCTGAACTTACATGACTCATCTTTCTCATCTCACCCTAATCTCAGCCCTGATAAAATACCTACTGTATTAGTTAGGTGTCTGTCATATGTATCGATGAGGGTATATTTATTAAGGGGATTAGCCCATGTGATTATAGCATCTGAGATATCCCAAGATATGTTTTTAGTAAGCTGGAGACCCTGGATTTTTGGTATTGGGGCTCAGTCTAAGTCTGAAAGCCTCAGACTTAGTGAAGCCAAGGAAGCTTAAAACATAACTCTCAGTCCCAGGCTATAAGCCTGATAACCCTGGGGAACTGTTAGTGTAAATCCTGGAGTCCAGAAGCTGGAGAGTCTGTAGTTCTGATGTCCTAGGGGAGAAAATGGATGTCCCCACTTCCAAAGAGAGACAGAACATAATTCACCTTTCTTCTGCTTTTTTGTTTTAACTAAGTCCTCAGCCAATTGGATGGTGCTGGCCCTCAATGAGGGCAAGTATTCCCCCGCTCAGTTCTGCAGTTCACATGCCAATCTCTTCTAGAAACATCTTCACAGACACACCCCAAATAATGCTTTACCATTTCCCTGTGTATTCCTGAATCCAATAAAGTCGACACCTAAAATTAACCACTACACCTACTTCATTATTGTAAGAATGTAATGAAATGGTACATATAAAATGGTTAAGTAAAAGCTCAGTAAAAACAAATCATATCCATTATCTCATTTCAATTTGAAATAGACAATTAATTACTTTCATAAAAGAAGTACTGACACTTGTTTATAAATGTGTAATTCAATAACTTATTTCAGAAATGGAAACATCACGATAGAACACCAACAATAAAATTGGTGATACCAGGAAAAATTTCTACTGCATAAAACAGAACTGAAGTTTTTCAGTGAAAATGCAAATGCTTGATTATGGCCTTGTGGACTACCAACTCAGTATTACAGTACTATTTATTTTTTCGGCACAGCTGCTCTAACAGATTAATGGTGCTTTCTCAATTTTACCATTAATTAAGATCAACAGATTCACATATAAATTCCAACATAACTGAATGTGGAGGCTCATGCTTATAATCCCAACACTATGAGAGGCCAAGGTATGCAGATCACTGGAGCTCAGGAGTTTGAGACCAGCCTGGACAACATGGTGAAAACCTGTCTCTACTAAAAATACAAAAATTAGCCAGGCGTAGTGGTGCGCCCCTGTGCCCGTGCCCCTCCCCCCCCCCCCCCCC
>NW_016803479.1:1157219-1194476 GCF_001698545.2 Rhinopithecus bieti | reverse complement strand
TGGGGTTACTTTTTTTTTTTTTTTTTTTTTTTTTTTTTTTAGGCAGAGTCTCGCTCTGTCGCCCAGGCTGGAATGCAGTGACGCGATCTCGGCTCACTGCAAGCTCCGCCTCCCGGGTTCACGCCATTCTCCTGCCTCAGCCTCCTGAGTAGCTGGGACTACAGGTGCCCACCACCACGCCCGGCTAATTTTTTGTATTTTTAATAGAGATGGGGTTTCACCGTGGTCTCAATCTCCTGACCTTGTGATTCGCCTGCCTCGGCTTCCCAAAGTGCTGGGATTACAGGCGTGAGCCACCGCGCCCGGCTATTCTTTTCTTACTTTGATTTTAGAAAATCTGCTTCTAAAACCAATCTAGTTGAAATTTTCTTAGAGTATACTTTTTATAATAAATTTATTGTTTTTTGAGACAGGGTCTTCCTCAGTCACTCAAGCGTGTATCACCCATGTCAATTGGGGCTCAAATGATCCTCCAAGCTCAGCCCCCAAGTAGCTGGGACTACAGGCCCATGTCCCAATGTCTGGCTATTTTTTTAATATGTTTTTTAGAGACAGAGTCTCACTGTGTTGCCCAGGCTTGTCTCGGACTCCTGGACTAAAGCAATCTGCCTGCCTCAGCCTCCCAAAGTACTAGGATTACAGGCATAAGCCATGTTCCCCAACCAATTTATTTTAAAAATTGTTGATAAGGGAAAAGACATGCTATAAGTCTTAGTAGCCACCTACTTAGCTTCTCAGTATCTTTTGCTAAACCTAGATTCAGCATCTTAGTTGACATCTGTGTCAGACTTGCCTTTTTACGCTGGGATGTTGAATGCATTCATGTATATTATAAATATCTATTAAGAATAGTTCACAAAGTTAGGAAACATTCAATCTTTTGGGGAATATGTGTAAAAACATTCAAATGTAAATATAGCTCTCCTCCTGTAGAGATTTGCAACCTAACTACGGAGATGAAATCCTAAAGAAATAAAATTTAGACACGTGAACCAGTGAACACTCCGGGTTTCAAGCCTTATTCCTTTGCATTATTTCCTGTTATCTTCTCAGAACTCCTCAAGAATAGGCATTGTTTTCATTTCTCCAGGACCATTTTGGTAATTTGGACATTCCTCTTTTCTATTAACAAGACAAATGACTAAAGCCGAAACTCATTTACTTAAAAAAGTCTTCAGCACATCAATTATGTGGCATAGTATTAGTAATTAGTAATTAGTAATACCACCTTGAAGATTACTAAATATTTTATCATAGTTTGTTTTCTTTGAACCCATAACAATTTAATGAATTAGAAAAGCTCTTATTTTTCACTTAAATGTATATGAGGCAAATGAAGCATAGATAATAAGTGAATATCCAAATCATTTGATGGTTAAGAAGTGGAAATAAAAATGGAACTTTATCTTCTACCTTTTTAAAATCGAAATGTCTATTGTAGAACAGTTTCAAATTTATAGAAAAAAAGTGAAGGTAATACAGACAGTTCTCATGTACTCTGTACCTAATTATTAACATCTGATATTAATATGGTACATTTATGATGACAATGAAGTAATATTAATGTATGATTGCAAAATGAAGTTAATCTATACTTGTTTCAGATATTTTCAGTTTTTAACCTAATGTCATGTTTTAAAATTCTAGTATCCCATTAAAAATGCCACCCTACACTTAATCATCTGTGTATCCTTAGGCTCCTCTCAGTCGTGGCAGCTTCTTGAACTTTCCCTGTTTTTGATAAACTTAATGGTTTGAGGAGTATTCCTCAGATATTTTGTAGATTATTTCTATTGGGATTTATCTAATGTCATTCATTATTAAATTGAGATGATGGGTTTTGGGAAGGAATACCAGAGAGGTAAAATGCCATTTTCATCATATAAAGGCTATATACTATATACATGTCATCGTACTGTTCATTTTGACCTCTATCACCTGGTTTAGGTAGTGTTTGTCAGGTTTCTCCACTATAAATTTCCTCTTCTCCCTCCATTCCACATTGAAAGAAAGTCACTATGTGCAGGTCACACTTAGGGTGTAAGGAGCTATGCTCTACCTCCTGCAAAGTAGAGTATCTATATAAATTATTTGAAATTCTTCTGCATTGGAGATTTGTTTCTTCTTCTCTATTTATTTCTTCCATCACTTATATCAGTGTTGATTCAGGAATATTCATTAGATACTTTAAGTTATTATCCAGCACCACTTTATTTTGTTGCTCAAATTATTCTAAATTTGGCCATTATGAGCTCTTTCCATTGCTTCTGGTGCCTCTGTGACATACCTCTATCAATGTAGTGAGTTTTGTTGTTTGTTTTGGCTTTGGTCTTGGTTTGGTTCAGATTTATTTATTTATTTATTTATTTATTTATTTATTTATTTATTTTAGCAGAACCTTACCTTCTGGTACTCCAAGATGCTCTGGGCTCATCTTGGATATTTTCTTCTCTAGTAATAGATGTAGTCATTTCTTTTAGGAGTGCTTTTCTCTTTTATTGGAGAATGATATTAGAAACCAATCTCTGGGTGCTAGGTGTGCTTGTTGCTTTCTTCTTAACTTTCATACAGTTCAATTTCCAAGCTGCATTTTGTACATCCTGAGCAAAAACAGAAATGAAGAATGAGAAACACTCTGCTCTGATTGAATTCCCTCTGAAGGGCTTGAGTTCATTATTCCGGCTTTTGAAAACTTACTACCACTGAGACCAGCATTCTTCACCACTACTTTGGATGCAATTTTTACACTATTATTTGATATTGCTTTTTCTATTCCTATCTTACACCTGTAAAAATGAAAAGGAGAGGCTTAATGTGCTCAAATAATAAATAAAGTTTCTAAGGTCATAATGATAATTAGTGGGTGAGCATGAATTTAAAATTATAAGTTGCCTTCCCATAACATTACAATGCTACCATAAATGACCTCTTTGTTTGTTACTGAGCCCATGCCGTCACAAATGCAATCACTATTACTTTTGGATTAAGTGTCCTTATAATCTGCTTGAGTTTCTATAGAGTCACAGACCAGTGAAAGCATTTCAGAGGAATGAGTTTGTACTCCTAAGGGACAATTAAATAAAAAAATAAAAAAATAAAAAAATAAAAAAAAAACGTTATTTTAATGAGAACATTTAACGATGAGTCTTGTCCAGCAAAGGTAACTAGTACATTGTATACATTCCATAAGGATTTCTTAAATCTTACTATGTGCAAATAAAGCAATAAGCAGTGGTGATCAATTATTTCAGTATTCCTTCTACAGGTAAAGGGGCTTATTCTTTACATAGGAGAGAAAAACATTTAAGCAAACATGTAAAGGTAAAGAAGTAGAAAATTAAATGTTTGTAGATTAAAACAATGGTTCTCAGACTTTAATATGTCCAAGAATCATTCAAGAAGTCCAAGAAAATACATATTCTTTATCAACAGACCTGAAGTCTTGTTACTAAAACTCCAAGGTTTTTGTCTATATCCTGCTACTAACAGTATAAAAAGCCAGTCACTGAGACAAAGAGTATTGCCAGGGAAAAAAGGTATTCTTTGGGTGCTGCAGCCAAGAAGATAGGCTATCAGTCTCAAATCCATCTCTCTGATGGACTAAAACTATAGTTTTATCTAGCAGGTAAGAAATGTGACCATGTGTGGGCAAAGAGGAATTAGGAAGAAATGAGGAAGATAAGTTCACCAACAGGAACCAGGTGCTCAGTTAGCCAATCAAAATGGTTGAGAGGTATGGTGCCCCATTTGCCCCATTGTTCAGATGCAGTGATCTGGTAAATTTCAATTCTTTGATATTATCTGAGAGGCCTGATGGTTGGTTTCCTGAAAAAGGAACTCAGATAAGACAGTTGTAATTTTCTCAAGTTTTAAAACCAGGAGGGCCAATTTCTATGTTTATTGAAAAGAAACCATATCAGTATAGGACGACTGGAATGGTTTTAGTTGGACTAACATTTCTGCATTTTTTTTTTTTTTTTTTTTTTTTTTTTTTTTTTTTTTTTTTTGAGATGGAGTCTCGCTCTGTCACCCAGGCTGGAGTGCTGTGGCCGGATCTCAGCTCACTGCAAGCTCCGCCTCCCGGGTTCACGCCATTCTCCCACCTCAGCCTCCTGAGTAGCTGGGACTACAGGCGCCCGCCACCACGCCCGGCTAGTTTTTTGTAGTTTTTAGTAGAGACAGGGTTTCACTGTGTTAGCCAGGATGGTCTCGATCTCCTGACCTCATGATCCGCCCGTCTCGGCCTCCCAAAGTGCTGGGATTACAGGCTTGAGCCACCGTGCCCGGCCACATTTCTGCATTTTTAAAAACTGTCAGGTGGCCAGACACAGGGGCTCATGCTTGTAATCCCAGCACTCTGGGAGGCTGAGGCGGGTGGATCATTTGAAGTCGGGAGTTTGAGACCAGCTTGGCCAACATGGTGAGACCTGTCTCTACTAAAAATACAAAATTTAGCAGGTGTGATGGTGCTCAACTGTAATCCCAGCTACTTGTGAGGTTGGAGTAGGAGAATCACTTGAACTCGGAAAGTGGAGGTTGCAGTGAGCCAAGATTTTGCCACTGCACTCCGGCCTGGGCGACAGAGTGAGACTCCATCTCAAAAGAAAGAAACAAAGGTGTCAGACCACTACACTTAAAGGCAGTAGTGTTAAAAACAGTAGGCCACAAAAATAGTGCTTACTTTTGTAAGGAGAAGAGTCAGAAAGACTTCATAAATTGAAAAGCACAAGTTAGAGATACAATGGGTATCTGAATCAAGAAAGAAAGGAATCAAAATTTGGAAACAAAGCAATTAAAGGGAAAATGTTAGCTGGAAAATTCTACATTTTATTTTTATACATGAGGTTTTGTTAAAGGATATATATTTTACTATATCTACTATTAAATTTGATGTTGTATACAATTTCTCCTCATTTCTGGCCAAATTTTAAAACAGAACATAAAAATTCCTTACAATTCTAATGGGAAAATTTTTTTCCCCATACCTTCACCAAAACATATGTAAGTAGGTTTGTGTGTATATGTTTATGCGCCTAGGTGTGCGCATGTGGGCAGATGTGTATCATGGGCTATAGAAATCTCAAAATCCATTTCTCTTCTGAGATCTGTTATGCCTCAGTTCCTCAAGTTTATTTGATTGCATATAAATAAGTAGAAAATTGAAAGAATCACTTTTTGATGACAGATACAATATCTTTCTACAGCATGATAATATGTACTTTTAATTATATTTTTAATTTCCTGGATTCTAGAAGTAGTTTCCTGACTTATTTCCACAGCTCATTAATTAAAAAAGTACAAGAATTGGGCAAGAGTTCTTTTCTTCTAAGAAAAGAAATGTTCTGTTTTCTTGGCAGCCAGATTCCATTAACCTTTTATTTTTTAACTGTTCTTCGAACTGTGTTCTCTAAAACAAGTTGAATATTTCTTTTGAGATAAATTATTGAGTCAAAACAGTTCTGTTACCATATTATGTAATAAAATAGCACACTATTGATTTGGCATTGCAAATGAACTAGTTTTATTTTTTATATTGTAATTTATCTTATTCTATTTGTATCTACACATGTATCTTGCAAGCCAATAATCATTTTACTCTTATGAACTAGAGTTCAGCTAAAATAAATTAACTCATAAGATTGAAAAGATATATATCAGATGGATTTAAATATATGTGGTCATTAGAGTTCCATAACATACACATGAAGCATTTCTAGAAGAAATACTCCAGTCTTCCAACTGTAATAGAAGATGAACAAGATACCTATAAACATTTTTTTTTTTAAAGCCTAAATTTAATTAAATGAAATATCATGCAGCACTACACTGGATGAGTATTTTCAAAACCAAGAGAATGGAGAGCTGGATGAAGGTGACTTCATTGTTCAATCAGTTATATATTTATGTCTATTGGTAATTAAAAGGAGATTTGCACTGATTCTCACTGCTTGCAAATCTTTGTAGAAACAACCTAGATAAAAATCCATTTATTTCATATAGCTCTTAAAATATCCTTGCAAAAAATCATATCATAGTAAATGCACATGAGTAATGTAGCTCCATAATTACTATTCACATTTATTAGAATCACACAAAATAAGGCCTTTTGTAATGTACTGATGTAAACATAATACTTGAACTATGTAATTTCTCAAAACTCAAGTTTCTTCCTCATTAAATTATAGATATAAATACCTACCTCATAGGCCTATTTTATGAGATGATTACATGGGACAGTATATACTAAGTTATTAACACAATGCCTGAAATACAGAGTTTTATTTTTATCATTATTGTAGTATCCAATTGCTGCATTTCTTAGCTCAATTTGTGGATTAAATTTTATATTTTGACATTTCAGTGCTGGTCTAAAACAATTTCAAGGGGACTTAAAATTTGGCTTCCACTATCTCAAACAGTTTTATGTAACCCAAGTGATCCACATTGACTACTTCACATTAGGAGCAATAAAACTGAAAAGTGTCTCCATACCCCTTTGCAACCTTGCCTCACTCCCTTCTCCATATTTTTCCATCCTTGCCTCCATTTCTAGGCAACCATGGATGTTACTGTCACTATATATTTGCATTCCTGTGTTTTCTTTTAATAAGTGGAAGCATTTATTGTGATTTGTTGCTTTGCATTGATTGCAGCATTATTAATATATTGATAAATTTATTAATATATTAATTAATTTTATTTATTATAGCATTATTAATGCTGACATTTTATTCAGCATAATTATTTTGATATTCTTTCATGTTATGCCTTGTATAAGAGTTCACTCTGTTTTTATTATTTAGTATATTCTCTTTTATGGCTATGCCACTGTTTGTATGTCTATTTAACTGTTGGACATTTGAGTTGTTTTCAGTTTGGGGCTATTATGCAAAAGCTGCTATAAACATTCATGTGCAAGTCCTTTTATGAACATACCTCATTTCTTGACGAAACACTTAGGAGAATGCTAAATTATATGGTAGGTGTATGTTTAAATTTTTACAAAACAGCCAAATTGTTTTCAGAATGGTTATTAGATTGATGAAATTCTCATGTATTTCTACATTCCTAAGAGTCTATAACAGGAGTGAATGGCAAATTTGGTCAATTCCAGTAAACAAGATAACTAACTGAAGAGGGCAAGGAATCAAGTTCTAGGATGCCATTGTGCAACAGACCTAGATGTTACCTCATTTAATTTGATGTAGGAGGATGCAAAAGCCTGGAAGAGTGTTGTGAGCAAAATATTTATTCATAAGGGAAACTGTAGCAAAGCGTAATATATAGATATATTCACACACATATGTGTGTTTATGTGTATATTTCCAATACTACTAGGAAATATAAAGCAATTAAAATCCCAGATAAGTGATATAAGAAAAAAAGTATTAACTAATATTCCTGGTTCTGCAAAGTACAGTATTTGCATATCCACTAAAATATAAACAATGCTTACTGATATTAAATTTCATAAATGAACTGCAGAAAATACACATAAAATTTAAAATTATGGTTTCAGAAATGACATGTCATTCGCATTCACAATGCAAAAAATAAAAGTTCAGTTGACAGAATTTGGGAGGGGAAGTTAGAAGAGTCCACGGGAAGGGTCACCTTACAAAGTAGAGAAAAGTAAGAGATAGTGTGGGTGTTGAAATTTTTTTAAGAGTTATATACTCCTCAGAGTTACAAAGAGTAAACAATAACAAAATAAAATTTGAAAATATGAGTGAAAGTAGGATATATACCTAATTTCTCTCTATATATATTTTATATATGTAAGATATATATTACATATAATTACATAACTATATAGTATACAATTACATAAAATGTATAAAACATATATATAATATATATTTTAAATATATTAGCTTACATTCCTTAATAAACAGAAACTCAGGCAAGGATTAAATGTCAACTCTTTACCCGGGGTGTGCAACCTTATAAAAGCAGAGACAGATTAAAAATGGATGTGAAGCTCTGAGGGTGGAAAGGAATGCAAATTGATATTTTACTTTGCTGTCACTCTGTCACAATGAGCCAATCAACAGGAATAATTATTCAGTATGATTTCTCGGTCTTGGAGGAATTCTCTTGACTTACTAAAACTAGCAACCATGCCTTGAAACAGTCCATCCAAGGGAGAAAGGGAACAGAAATTTATCCTTCATTTAACTGCCTCTCAAGTTTCTCCACATGGGAAATTAACTCTCATTGTTACAGGTTCAATTGCCTAATTCCTTCAGTAGCTGCTCTGGAAGCCAGGTTCCATATTCCCTGGTGTGGTGTTTTTCTGATACCAGACGTAGTGGACAAGTCAGAGTCTGGTCCTGTGACTAGTCACATTTATCTGGTAAAACCCCAGGGGCCTCCACAAAATAGACTGGCTATGGTTGGTAATGAAGGAGTAAGCAACTGATGATCTAGGAGCCAGATGAACACCAGAGAATCTCTATTTGGTCAACCTGTGGAGATCAAGCAGAAAGATGGTGGGAGGAGTACAAACCCTGACGTCATTCTCTTCTCACTATCCGATATACCGTAATGCCTCCCACACGACACACTCAAACGGAAGTCAGCAGTTAAGGAAGCCTGTGGATGCAATTCTATAGCATCAGCCTCCTGCTCAGGTAGTGATAGGCAGTGAGAATCTGTTCGGGTACAAGATGAGGTTGGGAAGTAGGGACAAGTGCAGACAGTGCATCTCGTCGGGCAAATAGAGCATATCTAGGCAGGCTGCCCCTTGTTTACTAATTGCTGCTCTTTGATTCTCAAGTTCTGTTCATGTTATCATGGGAATACTTGTTAAGATTTTGTTAGCTGGGTACAGTGGCTCACACCCAGCACTTTCGGAGGCCAAGGCAGGCAGATCACCTGAGGTAGGAGTTCGAGACCAGCCTGACCAACATGGAGAAACCCCGTCTCTACTAAAAGCACAAAATTAGCTGGGCGTGGTGGCACATGCCTGTAATCCCAGCTACTACTCAGGAGGCTGAGGCAGGAGAATCGCTTGAACCCAGGAGGCCGAGGTTGCAGTGAGCCGAGATCGTGCCATTGCACTCCAGCCTGGGCAAAAAGAGCAAAACTCCATCTTAAAAAAAAAAAAAAAAAGATTTTGTTTTTAACCTGACACCTTCAGAAATTGTCGCTGTTTGTTCTTTTCCACTCTCGTTGTCTTTCTAGAACAAACAACTCTATCACTGACTTTGTCTCACTCACAAAGTGCTCCCTTTTTCTCTTTTCTGTCATAATTTCATTCATTCTTTATGGAGCATCATCAAGTTTTAAATTCATCTGGCTGATATATACAAAATAATTTTAAGAAAATAAAATGAATGCCAATGTAGTATATTACCTTGAATTAGAGAATTCTGCAACTAAAATAATGAGAAAGTTATTTTTTTTTTCTATCATTAACAGTTTTGATTGGGGAAAAATCAGGAAGGAGTATTTAAGGACCATTGTTCAAATTGAAATGGAACTCCAAGATTTGTAATTGTTTTCTATATATATATATTTTAGCATAACTTTAACAAACTAATTTAGACCTCATTGGTGTTGACATATAACTTCAATTAATGCATTTGATTAATATTGACAGCACTAATATTGTCTAAATGTTGTGGACTTAATAGACAGATGGTTTAAATTCTGAATTAGTTGTGACTCCAGACAAGCAATTGATCTTTCCAAATCTTGTCTTCTCCTTTAATGGGTAATATCTACCCCACACAGCTATAGGGTGAACATATTTCCTGCTAGACACTAGTCCAAGAAATAAAAATAAAAATTTGAGTGGTTAACTTATCATTCAAATACAATATAGCAAAATGTGATATCATTCAATATATCAGAATAGCATGTATAAAAACACAAAAACAAACATGGAAGCACAAATGCACACATAATATGGGTTCTCAGTCCTAATATTTGATAAATACATAGTTGCACATAAGATGTTAAAAAATACAAGAGTATATGGGATGTAAATACTTAGCTTAGGCAGTCATATAAGTTATGCACAGTTCCTTTTGTCTTATCAAAACATGTAGTATAAAATGACCTCTGAAAAGTGTATTGCTTTCATTCAGTCTAGTGCTATTAAAACAGTTATTAACTATCTATATTTGTGTGTAGTTTATTATAATCATCTCATGAAAGCAATTTTTTTGATAAGACAAAAGCTGCAGGATAAAGTAAGATACATGATAGAACTATTGACCTAGATCAGAAATTAGTTGTTATTAAAAAAATGCAAGGTATGGACAATGATTTAATATGAAGTTGGCTTCTTGGTTTGTACAGTGAACTCTATTACCAAAAACAAATATGTGAACTGTACAATTTTAACAATGTTTATTGGCTTAGCATGCCATACTAAGGAGACAGTTATGGCAACTTGCTCTGTTTTGAGATTTAAGTATATATCAAAATATAATTAGCATGCATGCTTCTTATAAAGATGGTTATATTAAAAAATTCAAGCCTTTATAAATAGAAAAATACAAGAAGACCCTTCATTTGTAGTCAGTGAAGTTTACATAATTCATTTAAGGAACAGATGTGCCTTCCAGTATTAAGTGGTAAATTCTGAGTCCTGGTGCAAAGAAAGCAAGAACTTTGCATAAATGGTATCTTCTATAACTGAAGAGAGGGGGAACAAACCAGGACAAACTTTGGATGAGGGTGAGAGTTTATGTTGAAAATAACAATAAATATGAGCAAAAGATTAACAACACTTCACAAAAGAATGTATGACAAATAAGCACATGAAAAAGTTATATACACCATTTAATTATCAGAGAAAAGCAAACAAAAATTACAATTTTACCACTGTAGACCTACTGGAATGGTTAAATTAAAAAAAAAAATGATTACACTAATTATTGGCAAGGATGTGGCGTGATGGACTCCCATACAAAGTCGGTAGCAGTTAAAATGGTACAAACAGTTTGAAAGATTGACAATTTCCTATGCAGTTAAAAATAACTTATTCTATATCCCAGCAAATCTAATCCTAGGTATCTACTCAAGAAAAACAAAAATGTAAGTCTAAAAAATGACTTATACTCAATTGCTTATAGTAGCAATATTAATAATTGGAAAAAGTTAAAAAAAAAAAAAAAAACAAAAAACACAAGCATTATGCTTCACCATGAGAACAGATAAATAAATTGTGGTGTATTTATACAATGGAATATTTATATCTCAGAAAATGTATAAAATACTGATTATTGATTGTTGATTTTCAGATGCCTTTTGTCACCTAACAAAATAACTTGTATTACTTTTCTCTGATATTCTAATATAATATAAGCAACATAAAATTACTAATTGTATAAGTTAAAAATGATAACATACTGGAAATATGTTTCAACCTCAATGTTGTTTGTTAATTTTCTAATATCGCAATAGTCTTACCTCCCTGGAATGAACTTTATATTCTAAAATTTTAGTTTCCTCCTAATGCTTTGGAGCTTTCTTTCTTTCTTTCTCTAATTACAAGGAGTTTACCAGTATTTATAATACCTATGTAAGTGCCTTGATTTAGTGAATAACATCTGTAAAAGTGCATAGGTTTAGAGCTAAGTATGTGCTAGTGTTTCTTATTTTTGTATAGTTCATTTCCTTCTGTAAACTTTGTTAATATGTGTTGGGAACAAGCCCCCCAAAATCTGGCCAAAAACTGGCCCCAAAACTGGTCATAAACAAAATCTCTGCAGCACTGTGACATGTTCATAATGGCCCTAACACCCACGCTGGAAGGTTGTAGGTTTACAGGAATGAGGGCAAGGAACATCTGGCCCACCCAGGGTGGAAAACTGCTTAAAAGTATTCTTAAGCCACAAACAATACTATGAATGATCTGTGCCTTAAAGACATGCTCCTGCTGCAGATAACGAGCCCAACCTATTTCTTTAATTTGGCCCATCCCTTTGTTTCCCATAAGGGATGCTTTTAGTTAATTTAATATCTACAGAAACAATGCTAATGACTGGCTTACCATTAATAAATATGTGGGTAAATCTCTGTTTGGGTCTCTCAGCTCTGAAGATTGTGAGACTCCTGATTTCCCACTTCACACCTCTATATTTCTGTGTGTGTATCTTTAATTCCTCTAGCACTGCTGGGTTAGGATTTCCCCAACCGAGCTGGTCTTGGCAAGTGGCGCCCATTTGTGGGGGCTTGAATCCAGGTCAAAGGGTCACCGGAGCGATGGTTGGAGAATGTGGAACTAGCTGGAGGACACCCGAGTACTCTTAAAGCAATCTCCATGGTGAGTAAGAAGGGGAGCTCAGAAGCGTCAGGGTAACAATGGGACAAGTGTGGGCTTGGAACTTTTTCACACTGATAAGGAGAAGGAAGGAGAGTATAACAAAGTAACAGAAGAGGTTACAGAACATGTTTATTTGCCAGCTAAAGCTAAAGCGGGAAGGGAGGGAGAGGCTCTGTTCTGCACCCCCTCATTATTATTTTGAAGAAAAACACCCTCCAGATCTTTCTTTTCTGGAGGACATTGGGTGAAAAGTAGTTGCCCCAGTGACTGTTCAGGCAGCACCTTGAGCAACCGCTCTTAGTTCTATTTAGGCAGGAATTCAGCAAGCTAGACGAGAGGGTGATTTAGAGGTTTGGCAGTTCCTTGTTAGAATACACCCCCCAGATCAATAGGGAAATATTATAGCTACATTTGAGCCTTTTCCTTTTAAATTACTCAAATAATTTATAAAGCTATTCATACTAAAAAAGAATATAGAAAAAAATCATTGAGTCAGGCCGCCAGATAGGGGAGAAAAGAAAATTGCTGATCCTGAAATATGTCCAAAATGTAAAAATGGAAAACACTGGGTTAATCAATGTAGCTCTAAGTTTGATAAAGAAGGGAACTCGATTTTGGGAAACGCCATGAGGGGCCCTTCCTGGGCCCCATTCTAAACTGGGGCATTTCCAACTCAGGCCATTCCCTCACACCTGTACAATGTCTGTCCCCGGCCACAGCCAGTAGTGCCACAGTAGTTTTATGCTGCACAAAAGCTGTGAGCCTTCTGCCTGGGGAAACCCTGCAAAAGGTCCCAACAGGAGTCTGTGGAGCCTTGCCAGCGGGGACAATAGGATTACTTTTAGGAAGGTCTAGTTTAAGTTTAAAAGGGGTACAAATACATACGGGAGTCATTGATTCAGATTACAGTGGGGAACTTCAAATTGTTGTATCTACGTCTGTTCCCTGGAAAGCAGAGCCATAAGAGTGTATAGCACAGCTCCTGATTGTGCCGTATGTGGGAGTGGGAAAAGTGAAATTAAAGGAACAGGAGGATTTGGAAGCACAAATAAACAAGGCAAAGCAGCTTACTGGGTAAATCAAATTGCTGATAAACGTCCTACATGTGAAATCACTATTCAGGGAAAGAAATTTAAAGGTTTGGTAGATACAAGAGCAGACATTTCAATCATTTCTCTACAGCACTGGCTGTCTGTGCGGCCAATTCAACCCACTCAATTTAACATAGTTGGAGTTGGTAAAGCCCCTGAAGTATATCAAAGTGGTTACATTTTGCATTGCAAAGGGCCCAATGGACAACCTTGGACTATTCAACCAGTTATAACTTCTGTGCCTATACATTTATGGGCAAGAGATTTATTACAACAATGGGGAGCACAAGTTCTAATTCCAGAAGAATTACAAAGCCCTCAAAACCAACATATGATGCATGAAATGGGGTATGTCCCTGGTATGGGACTAGACAAAATTTGCAAGGTTCAAAAAAAAACAGCTTCAAGTGGAAAGACAAAGTTCCCACCAAAGATTAGGATATCATTTTGATGGCAGCCGTTGTTAAGTCTCCAGAACCTATATCTTTTAAATGGTTAACAGATAAGCCAATTTGGATAGAATAAAGGCCACTAAGTAAAGAGAAACTGGTGGCTTTAGAGAAATTAGTTACTGAACAATTAGAAAATGGGCTCATAGCTCCAACATTTTCCCCTTGGAATTCTCCAGTTTTCCTAATTAAGAAAAAATCAGGTAAATGGAGAATGCTAACTGACTTAAGAGCCATCAATTCAGTTATACAACCTATGGGAGCATTGAAGCCAGGATTGCCTTCTCCTGCTATAATTCCAAAAGAAAATGGCCTTTAATAGTCATAGATTTAAAAGACTGTTTCTTTACTATCCTGTTAACTGAGCAAGACTGAGAACGGTTTACATTTACAATTCCTGCAGTAAACAACCTGCAGCCTGCTAAGTACTATCACTGGAAAGTGTTGCCACGAGGCATGTTAAACAGTCCAACAATTTGCCAGATGTATGTGGAGCAAGCAATTGAACCTACTAGTAAAAAATTTTCACAGTGTTACATTATTCAATATGTGGATGATATACTTTGTACTGCCGCCACTCGAGAAATATTACTCCAATGTTATGATAACTTGCAAAATTAGATTTCTCACACTGGTTTGATTATAGCTCTTGACAAAATTCAGACTACTACTCCTTACTCCTACTTGGAGACCTTAGTAAATGACACTATCATTTTCCACAGAAAGTAACCATACATAGGGAAAATTAAAACATTAAATGAGTTTCAAAATTACTAGGGGACATTAATTGGATACGACCTGCTCTAGGCATTCCTACCTATGCCATGAGTAATCTGTTTTCTATCCTTAGAGGAAATCCTAATCTCACTAGCCCTTGGCAATTAACAAAGGAGGCTGAGACAGAGTTACAACTAATTGACAAGCAAGTCCATAAAGCTCAAATAAATAGAATAGATCCAGAGAAGACTCTAGATTTGCTAATTTTTTCAAGTCAGCATTCATCTACTAGTGTTATTGTCTAAGAACAGGACTTAGTAAAATGGTGTTTTCTTCCACATACTAATTCACAGATTCTAACTCCTTATTTAGATCAAATCACTACCATGATAGGAATTGGGAGAACTCGAATTGTTAAATTACATGGATATGATCCTGGACAAATTATTGTCCCTCTCATGAAGGCACAAATACAGCAAGCTTTTATAAATAGTCTTACTTGGCAAACCCATTTAGCTGACTTTTGGGTATTCTTGATAATCATTTTCCTAAAATTAAGTTGTTTCAGTTTTTGAAATTAACTAATTGCATTCTCCCCAAAATAACTAAATTTAAACCAATTGAANTGTACAATGTCTGTCCCCGGCCACAGCCAGTAGTGCCACAGTAGTTTTATGCTGCACAAAAGCTGTGAGCCTTCTGCCTGGGGAAACCCTGCAAAAGGTCCCAACAGGAGTCTGTGGAGCCTTGCCAGCGGGGACAATAGGATTACTTTTAGGAAGGTCTAGTTTAAGTTTAAAAGGGGTACAAATACATACGGGAGTCATTGATTCAGATTACAGTGGGGAACTTCAAATTGTTGTATCTACGTCTGTTCCCTGGAAAGCAGAGCCATAAGAGTGTATAGCACAGCTCCTGATTGTGCCGTATGTGGGAGTGGGAAAAAGTGAAATTAAAGGAACAGGAGGATTTGGAAGCACAAATAAACAAGGCAAAGCAGCTTACTGGGTAAATCAAATTGCTGATAAACGTCCTACATGTGAAATCACTATTCAGGGAAAGAAATTTAAAGGTTTGGTAGATACAAGAGCAGACATTTCAATCATTTCTCTACAGCACTGGCTGTCTGTGCGGCCAATTCAACCCACTCAATTTAACATAGTTGGAGTTGGTAAAGCCCCTGAAGTATATCAAAGTGGTTACATTTTGCATTGCAAAGGGCCCAATGGACAACCTTGGACTATTCAACCAGTTATAACTTCTGTGCCTATACATTTATGGGCAAGAGATTTATTACAACAATGGGGAGCACAAGTTCTAATTCCAGAAGAATTACAAAGCCCTCAAAACCAACATATGATGCATGAAATGGGGTATGTCCCTGGTATGGGACTAGACAAAAATTTGCAAGGTTCAAAAAAAAACAGCTTCAAGTGGAAAGACAAAGTTCCCACCAAAGATTAGGATATCATTTTTGATGGCAGCCGTTGTTAAGTCTCCAGAACCTATATCTTTTAAATGGTTAACAGATAAGCCAATTTGGATAGAATAAAGGCCACTAAGTAAAGAGAAACTGGTGGCTTTAGAGAAATTAGTTACTGAACAATTAGAAAATGGGCTCATAGCTCCAACATTTTCCCCTTGGAATTCTCCAGTTTTCCTAATTAAGAAAAAATCAGGTAAATGGAGAATGCTAACTGACTTAAGAGCCATCAATTCAGTTATACAACCTATGGGAGCATTGAAGCCAGGATTGCCTTCTCCTGCTATAATTCCAAAAGAAAATGGCCTTTAATAGTCATAGATTTAAAAGACTGTTTCTTTACTATCCTGTTAACTGAGCAAGACTGAGAACGGTTTACATTTACAATTCCTGCAGTAAACAACCTGCAGCCTGCTAAGTACTATCACTGGAAAGTGTTGCCACGAGGCATGTTAAACAGTCCAACAATTTGCCAGATGTATGTGGAGCAAGCAATTGAACCTACTAGTAAAAAATTTTCACAGTGTTACATTATTCAATATGTGGATGATATACTTTGTACTGCCGCCACTCGAGAAATATTACTCCAATGTTATGATAACTTGCAAAATTAGATTTCTCACACTGGTTTGATTATAGCTCTTGACAAAATTCAGACTACTACTCCTTACTCCTACTTGGAGACCTTAGTAAATGACACTATCATTTTTCCACAGAAAGTAACCATACATAGGGAAAAATTAAAAACATTAAATGAGTTTCAAAAATTACTAGGGGACATTAATTGGATACGACCTGCTCTAGGCATTCCTACCTATGCCATGAGTAATCTGTTTTCTATCCTTAGAGGAAATCCTAATCTCACTAGCCCTTGGCAATTAACAAAGGAGGCTGAGACAGAGTTACAACTAATTGACAAGCAAGTCCATAAAGCTCAAATAAATAGAATAGATCCAGAGAAGACTCTAGATTTGCTAATTTTTTCAAGTCAGCATTCATCTACTAGTGTTATTGTCTAAGAACAGGACTTAGTAAAATGGTGTTTTCTTCCACATACTAATTCACAGATTCTAACTCCTTATTTAGATCAAATCACTACCATGATAGGAATTGGGAGAACTCGAATTGTTAAATTACATGGATATGATCCTGGAAAAATTATTGTCCCTCTCATGAAGGCACAAATACAGCAAGCTTTTATAAATAGTCTTACTTGGCAAACCCATTTAGCTGACTTTGTGGGTATTCTTGATAATCATTTTCCTAAAATTAAGCTCTTTCAGTTTTTGAAATTAACTAATTGGATTCTCCCCAAAATAACTAAATTTAAACCAATTGAAGGTGCTGAGAATGTTTTACAGATGGGTCTAGTAATGGTAAAGCTTTTTATTTTGGCTCAAAAGGTAAAGTTTTCCAGATGCCCTATACTTCAGCTCAAAAAGCAGAGTTTGTAGCTGTAATTGAGATATTGACTGCTTTTGATATGCCTATTAATGTGATTTCTGATTCTTCATATGTGGTTCATTCCACATAGTTAACTGAAAATGCTCAGTTACAATTTCATACAGATGAACAACTGATGACTTTATGTACCCAATTGCAAGCTGTAGTTAGAAGTACAATGCACTCTTTTTACATCACTCGCATTAGGACTTAAACACCTCTTCCAGGACCTTTGACTGAAGGGAATCAAATGACCAATCACCTAGTCACTAATGCAATATCTAATGCTAAACACTTTCACAATTTAACCCGTGTTAATGTCTCTGGACTCAAATGCAGATACAGCATTACCTGGAAAGAAACTAAAGCTATTATTCAATGATGCCCAACTTACCAAATGGTACATTTCTCATCTTTTACAGAAGGAGTTAATCCTCAAGGATTGGAACCTAACTCTGTTTGACAAATGGATATCACACATATTCCCTTGTTTGGGAGACTGGCTTATGTACATGTATGTGTGGACACCTTTTCTCACTTTGTCTGGGCTGCATGACAAACAGGAGAGTCTTCTCCCTATGTTAAATGTCATCTTTTGCAGTGTTTTGTGGTGATGGGCATTCCAGCCTCTATTAAAATAGATAATGCCCTAGACTATACTAACCAAGCTCTAGCTTCATTTTTTCTGTATGTGGAATATTAAAGACATTACTGGTATCCCATACAATTCTCAAGGACAAGCCATAGTGGAAAGAATGAATCTTTCCCTGAAACAGCAGTTGCAAAAGCAGAAAGGGGAAAATAGAGAATATGGAACCCCATAGATGCAACCAAATCTAGGATTATTAACTTTAATTTTTTTGAGCCTACCCAAAGGCCAGATGCTATGAGCAGCTGAACAGCATCTATAGAAACCAGCTGCGAAGACAGAAGCTGAGCAACTGGTTTGGTGGAGAGATCTGATAACAAAAAGTTGGGAAATAGGTAAAATGATAACTTGAGGTAGAGGTTATGCTTGTGTTTCTCCAGGCCAAACTCAATGCCGATTTGGATACCATCAAGACACCTGAAACCTTATCATGAGCCAGATACTGAGGAAGAGACTCTGGGAGGATCCCGAGGACCCCCCAGTTGCAGCCATGTCGAGATTGATGCAGAGGAGGACCCCAACTGTCATGAGCAACACCCATCAAACACAGCCACCCACCTGGGGACAGATCAAGTAACTGTCACAGATAGCGGAAGAAAACGTAAGGAAAGCGGGACAACCAGTCACCACAAGTAATTTAATGGTAGCTATGACAGCAGTTATCACCACTGCCGTGAATATTCCTTCAATAAGGGCTGACACAGGGAATAATTATACTTATTGGGCATATTTATCAATCTTGGCTGGCAATAATGCCTGGATGCAATCACTCTATGACATAGTTACACAGGCTTTTGATCTCAGTATTTACCATAATAAATCTCCAAAATTGAGGCATACTGCGTTCAAAAAGCTCTTTGTAAACAAAACAGAACCTGGTCAGAAAAAATGAATGTACTTGTTTAAGAAGATTGCATTGCAGAACAGGCAGAGGTACTGCACAATGATTCCTGTGGAATCATTATTAATTGGTTCCCTAAGGGGATGTTTAGCTTGAATTGCACCTCTCTGTCTGCATGCCACAGCCACACTATATTCAGCTGGTCTGAACAAAATGGTCAGATGGTAGAAATAATAAGTATGGCAAGAGTTCCTATTATCTGGAACCATGGTGGTATAATAGCACTTCAACTTCAAATTATATGGCCCGTTGTAGGATCTAAGAATAAGGACTTGTGGAAACTATTAATAGCTCTTAATAAGATCAAAATTTGGGAAAGATTAAAAAAGCATCTAAAAGGACACTCTACAAACTTGTTTTTGGATATTGCAAAATTAAAGAATAAATATTTAAAGCATCCCAGGCACACCTGACCTTAATGCTGGGAACTGGAGTGCTTGAAGGAGTTGCAGACAAATTAGCAGCTAGTAACCCATTAAAATGGATAAANCCGTTGTAGGATCTAAGAATAAGGACTTGTGGAAACTATTAATAGCTCTTAATAAGATCAAAATTTGGGAAAGAATAAAAAAGCATCTAAAAGGACACTCTACAAACTTGTTTTGGATATTGCAAAATTAAAGAATAAATATTTAAAGCATCCCAGGCACACCTGACCTTAATGCTGGGAACTGGAGTGCTTGAAGGAGTTGCAGACAAATTAGCAGCTAGTAACCCATTAAAATGGATAAAAACACTTGGAAACTCTGTGATTTCAATGATGATTGTGCTTTTAATCTGTGTTGTTTGTCTTTGTATAGTCTGCAGATGTGGATCCTGACTCCTGTGAGAAGTAGCTCACTGTGACAAAGCTGCCCTTGCTTTTGTTGATTTGCAAATCAAAGAAGTGGGACATGTTGGGGAAAAAAAAAAAAACCCAAATCTGGCCATAAACTGGCCCCAGAATTGGCCATAAACAAAATCTCTGCAGCACTGAGACATGTTCATGATTGCCATAACGCCCACGCTGGAAGGTTGTGGGTTTACAGGAATGAGGAACACCTGGCCCGCCCAGGGTGGAAAACCTCTTAAAGGCATTCTTAAACCACAAATAATAGCATGAGTGATCTGTGCCTTAAGGATATGGTCCTGCTGCAGTTAACTAGTCCAACATATTTCTCTAATTTGGCCCATCCCTCATTTCCCATAAGGGATACTTTTAGTTAATTTAATATCTATAGCAACAATGCTAATGACAGACTTGCTGTTAATAAATACATGGGTAAATTTCTGTTTAGGGCTCTCAGCTCTGAAGGCTGTGAGACCCCTGATTTCCCACTTCACACCTCTATATTTCTTTGTGTGTGCCTTTAATTCCTCTAGCAGCTCTGGTTAGGGTCTCCCTGCTGGTCCCGGCAAATATGTGTTTTCACAACAACATCATTTTGTCAAGACCTTTAAATTCAACAGTAATAAAAATAAAAAAAAAAAATTTAAAAGACTTCATTGTACTACAAGTAAACTTCCTTTCAAATGTATTGCTTTAATTTACTCAATAGCAATAAATGACAGTTGTCAGTTAAGTATCATTTCAACAAATTTTAGGTTATTCAGTCTTCTTTTGACTATTTAGTCAATGTACACTTGTTCTTATTTTCTCCTAACTTCTCTCCAAGTTAGCATTCCTGGTATAGGAATCTTATGTGACAGAATGTCATTAAGGCAGACGTCAGGTCAGTGGTCATTCTGCACCTCAATCTGCTATGGCATATACCATTCCTAGGGTTTGGGGTCTGGTAACTGCTCTATACACCACTTATATCTGCAGTCTTATCATGGTCTTCCATAGTCAGGTGGATCTTTGACAGTCACTACTTATAGCATTGCCTCTAGCAGTTCAGTTGCTTTAGGATTCTTGTGGCTACTTCCTTATTCCTCATGACAGGCCCAGGAACTTTGTTCTCTATTCCTTTTGCCACTCTAGGATCCTGCAAAAACTGAATGATATGGTGACTGTTCTCCCTACTTAACAAGCCCTTTCCCTCATTTAACTCTTACACAGTTCTCATTTTAACTTTCAAAACTCATCTTTGGGAGCCTATGATTATCAACAGTTTCTTCCATCTGATAGTTACTCGGCTGCAATTTCACAGCAAATCATGAATATCAATAATATTTTTTCCAATCATCTTATATTAAATAGTAGGTTTCTTATTTATAATTATTTATTGTTTCCTTTTATGAGAATATAAGCTCTCTGGCCAGGCACAGTGGCTCACACCTGTAATCCCAGCTTTTTGAGCAGCCAAGGAAGGACTCTTGAGTTCAAGAGTTTGAGACCAGCTTAGGCAACATAGCAAGTTCCTATCTCCACAAAAAATATATTTAAAAAATAGCTGGGCATGGTGGCATGGTGGCACATGCCTGTAGACCCAGCTACTCAGGGAGCTGAGGTAGGAAGACAGCTTGAGACTGGGAGGTCGAGGCTGCAGTGAGCAGGAATCCCACCTCTGCACTCCTGCCTGGGAGATAGAGTGAGACCCTATCCCTAATAAATAAATAAATATATGTATATAAGCTCCATCACAAAAATCAACATTTTTATTTTATTTTCTTGCTGCTCTGCCTGCAGAGCCTGGAACATGTAGTAAGAGCCCAAATTGCACTTGAATACATTTGTTTCTTGTCTGACCTCCTTGCTACACTGGGTTTTTCAAGCCACAAACTGTCTTTTTCCTTTGTTATATCCCTAGTGATTATCACAGAGTCTGTCTAATGGTGGATACTCAATCAATTTTTATTGAATAAATGCCACAATACAGTCTTACCTCATCAAATTAATTGCGAATTAAAAGTAGAACAGAATGTAGAACAGAATGAACAGAAAAGTTTCTTTGCAACTTTATTCTAAAAGTGGTTCTTCATTTACAAGAAGCATTTCCTGGCTCTTTTTAGTAGAATTCACCCATGCTAAGCATAGGTGAATGCATTTATCATATTCTATTACAAATATGTATTACATTTATTTTCCCTGTTAGATTTTGAATAGTTTGGGACAAGAATATATGTTATTTATCTTTGTGTATAATAATAGTGTCATTTACTGTTTTCAAGAAAAACAAAACAAAAAATGATGTTGAAGAGATAAATGATTCAAAGGCATGTGCCTCTTGAGGTTTTCCTAATTCGTTGAAGAGAGGGTATAGTTTTCATTAAATAAAATGATCTCCAAATGAATAAAGAAAACTATATAATCATATTATCTTAATAGTAAGGGACCATAAATTAGCTATTAGAATGACTAGATTTAATGTATACTTCTAATGAAATTGAAGACTTCAGTATGTGGTATCTCATCTCTCTCTGTTTCAGAATCTCAGGACTTTTTTTGTTGTTGTTAATTTAAATAGTCTTGATTTGAAAAGGCACTGTTATTTTCTGAGAAGAATTCTTTCCTGGATCCTGAAACCTCCTTGAAAACATGGGACATACCTTGATCATCATTGCATCTCTTGTATTTAATAAATTTTGTTTTGGCTGGCTACCTGGATGATGGATGAACTAATAAAGACCATGTGACTTTGGGCAAGTTATTTCACATCTTATGATTCTTTGGCTGTCTTTGTTAATCATTTTCTGTCCCATGGCTAATTCCTATAACATTTGATATTTTATAACATTAATTTTTAACTCAAATAACCAAAACTATCTATTTTCAAAGTCATATAATCATCTAATTTTAGAATTGTATAAAATTCAAATAATACCCCATCCATGGAGAATACATTTAATTTTGTAATACATTGTTATGTTTATAAAGCACTTCCTCTTATATATACTCTTATTTTGCCTTTATAAGTATTATAAGCCTTTAAAAGTATTATAAGTATGAAGTATACTCGGAGTCAGACAAGTTAATTTCCTGGAGAAAACTGCTAAACTAGTCGTCTAAGCTTTGAAAACTGTCTTATGAACAGTAAAAGGTAACTACGGAGACATGGATAATTTGAAAAAAACAGATGAGTAATGGACTCTCCAATTCAGTGAAAATATTCAATTGAGGGTAAATGTCAAATTGAAGATAAATTTACCATAGCAATAATTGAATATCTCATTCTGCTTATCAAATACTTACATCCTCTCCCAAGAGGGTGCAGAATCAGTCAAGAAGCTAATCTAAATAGAAAGAAGTCAAATTAAGTAGAAAGTTAAGTGAACACTTTTGAGATTATGTGGTTTTAATAATGGGATTTAAAACAAAACACTTTGTCCTCTGGTTCAACACTTTTCAGATTTTTATTTTGGCAGCTGAATTAAGTAAGCCCTCTGCTTTTTACCCCAAACTTTGAATATTCTTATATGCTAGTGATAACTTTGTATACTTATTGATTTGTGTCAATAATTTTAGAGTAATTGTGTGGAGCCAAATAGCCAGACTGATGGTGCAGTTGGGGCATCCCTCTAAGGTTAGTCAACAGTTATAACCAATGTTTTGGGGTTCTCATTGATTACAATACATGCACAAATGGAACTAAAGCTTTCATTTGATTTGATGTGATTTCTGTGTGGATCGGTCAATATTTCTCTCTTCCATTCTGACACATGATTCTAAAGGCACCTAACAAGATACCTGACAAAGATTAAAAACTTAACAAATAGTTTTTAATTAAATTAAATTGAGTCAAATTCAGGGCCTAATAATATATTCAACAACTGTGTGGCAGGAACATCAAGGATCTGTTTTTACTACATACTAAACTTCAAGCCAAAGCCTTATAGACAGCCAAGGCAGTCATGATATCATCATCTAGAGAGAACTACACAAATTATTTTATTTTAAACCATTTTTTCAGTCCATCACTACTATGAGAATAGAGATTAAAAACTAAATGTAGCCCTAAGTTCAGATTTATTAATTCTCTTATTTTAGGAAAAAAAAAAAAATCAATACGTCTAGATTATTTGAGAAGCAGAGCAAAAAGTGACAGTCCACTAAAGATGTGACATCAATTTACAATAACACCATTTAGAGTTTTGGTCCTGTTAGTAATTTTGTTCCTGAAATATTTCCCATGAATTCTAGCATCAACAGGTTGACTAATTCATTCGAAGTAAGTGTTTGTGGTAGGGGATACTTCTTTACAAATAAACCCTAAGGCATGCATATCAGAATAGGAAGCACACTCTACTGCTAAACAGCAAATGTCAAGGTTGAGGCCTGAAAAGTCAGAGTATAGTGGCTTCATCTCAGCAACGTATTGTTATTCCCATATTGTAGAGAAACAAATTGAGTTGCAAAGAAGTTATCTTCCTTTGAATTCCAAAGATTTTTATCTTCTACTGAAATGTCCTGTGTTGGTCTCAAGATCTTTAGCCACAGGATTGTTCTTTTGTAACAATGACAAAGACCAAAATCCAACATTAAATTAGATTGTAAAATTGTCAGAAAATTGTTAAATTATTTGCATTTAATTTATATCTCAGCATGATACAAAGAAAATAATTTGGGCATTGGAAAGAGAAAGTCCATGGTGTGAAGATTATGCTTGCTAATTGTTATCACTATTATTATTTTTTAGTGTTGCCTTGAGCAAGGTGCTTAACTTCTTGATTTTATTTTCTATAACATTGTGCTAATAATATTTTGCAAAGGTGATCTAGACATTAAGGAGAACTATGGTGTAATAAATATACTGACTACATGGTAGACATAATATTTAACATTCATTCATTATATCTTTAACAAATATTTACTGAGTAGTTCAATATTCCAGCTGCTAGGTGATGAAGTTCATATTAGCGAACAAGACAGATAAATGTCTAACACTCAAGAAGCTTATATTTCGTTTGGAAAAAGCTAATCCAAAACTGACAAATAAATATGTACAATATCCAGTTGTTTTGAGGGCTAAGGAAGCAATGAAGTAGTAAAGGGGTTTCAAGAGAGGGAAGATACCTCACAAAATAGAATATTTGGACAGAGATATGAAGGATTTGAACAAAGGAGAAAATGTGATACCTGGACGAAGATGTTTCCTGGTCAAGGGAATAGCAAATGCCAAGTTTCTGAGATAGAAGAGTGTGTTTAATGAATGAGGGGAGGCCCATGTGGGTGAATCAGAGCAATAAAAATACAGTGGAAGAAGAAGAGGTCAGAGAGGCAACATAACTAGATGACATAATGCCTTTGCTATGGACTGAATGTGTCCCCCAGAATTTTACATGGCAAGAGGTCCTCATGTTATCCTCAATCTCCAAGGTGATGATAGTTTGAGATGTGAGCCTTTGGGAAGTAATTAGGTCATGAGGGTGGCGCCCTCATCATGGGATTAATGCCCTTATAAGAAAAGAGAAATGACATGAGAACACAACAAGAATGTGACTATCTGCAAAACCAGGAAAAGAGTACTTACATAAACATAAATCAGCCAGCATCTTCTTGTTCTTCTTCATTTTTTTTCTTTTTTCTTTTTTCTTTTTTTTTTTTTTTTTGAGACACAGTCTCTCTCTGCAACCTCTGCCTCCCGAGTTCAAGCTATTCTCATGCCTGAGCCTCCTGAGTAGTTGGGATTACAGGCATGACCCACTGCACCTGGCTAATTTTTGTGTTTATAGTAGAAATGGGGTTTCACCATGTTAGCCAGGTTGGTCTCGAACTCCTGGCCTCAAATGATTCACCAGCCTTGGCTTCCCAAAATGCTGGCATTACAGGTGTGAACCACCACACCCACCAGCCAGCATCTTGATTTGCGGCTTCCAAGCCTCCATAACTGAGAAATAAAAGTCAGTTGCTTAAGCCACTTTGTGTGTGGTATTCTTTTCCAGCAGCCTGAGCTAAGACAGCCTAACAAACCACTTTAAGGAGTTTGACTTTTACTCTGAGATGGAAAGTTATTGTAGGTCATAAAGAGAAGAATGACATAATCAAATTGAACTTTTAAAAGGATAATTCTGGCTGTTGTATTGAGAACTACAAATAGGAAGGCAAACGTAAGGGCTGATAGATTAGTTAAGATGTGAATATCCTTATCTTGGAGTACAGATGTGAAGTACTAAATCCATTGTTTTGGATATTCTTTGTTACTCTCCTAGACTGACTACAACAAAGATCTGGGAGTATGACTAGAACACATTTACATATACCACACCCCCTTCTCTATTGTGGTTCTCCATAACAGGACTCTGACTCCTTACAGCATTTCATTTAGCAATTTTTTAAAAACTGTATTTTATTATTATTTTTGAGACAGAGTCTTGCTCTGTTGCCTGGGCTGGAGTGCAGTGGCATGATCTCACCTCACTGCAACTTCCAACTCCATGGTTCAAGCAATCCTCCTGCCTCAGCCTCTGGAGTAGCTGGGATTACAGAGGCCTGCCACCATGCCCACCTAATTTTTGTATTTTTAGTAGAGATGGGGTTTCACTATGTTGGCCAGGCTGGTCTCAAACTCCTGGCCTCAAGTGACCCACCTGCCTCGGCCTCCCAAAATGTTGGGATTACAGGCGCAAGCCACCATGCCCGGCCAATTTAGCAATTGTTTATTAAATGTCGGCCTTTGACTACATTACTATATTAGGTGGTATGGCCAAAAGAGCTAAATAAATATTCAAGAAAGTTTTGCTCCTTAAAATGCCTGTACTTTCATTAAAGTTGACAACATTACTGAAAGTCAAATATTTATATCTGTGTTCAACATCAGAGTAGATGCAAAAGGCATGCTCCCAGTAATCAAGTAACTGTATAAAATGAAGTTTATGAAAAAGAAGTAGTGTGAAAATATTTCAAATACAATATTAACTGTGAAAATGGATTAAAATGTGTAATGAAATCATTAGGGAGGAAAAGATACTAGGAAAAAAAAGGGAAAAATAATAAAGCTATATTTAATTAATGGGAACATGAGACTATCGGTGGATTCGATTTATCTTTTATTTTATTTATTTTTGAAAATAAAATTGTCACTCTCTAAATGCATTATTTTAAAATAAAAACACCTATACTGCGAGGAAATATGCCAGGTAAGGTTATTCAGGCAAATATTCTGTTGGAAAAAATAAAACTGTAGTACACACTAGGAAAGTTTGACCTTAGGAATTTTTAAACTTTTTTTAATGCCAAAAATTTTAAGTAAAGCCTAAAACTAGGTGAGTAATGAGAATTGCACAGTTAAACACTTATTTTATTCTGAGAGAATTTTCCAGGTTTAAGTAACTTAAAATTTGGGTTTGAGGACCTCTCAGGAAGAGATAAATATCAAAGCTCAGTGGATTTTAGGTTAGGCAATTTATAAATCACAAATTACTCTTCTAACATTTATTTGGGACTTTGAAGTGGGACAGAGTGAGGTAAAAGATGTCTTCAACTAAATTTTTTTTTCAGGTATGCAAGTCTAATTCAGTGTTAGAAAGTCAATCAGTGTAGCACATCTAGTCTGTTTTTCAGACAGAAAAAATAAACATCATAATGATGCAGAAAAGCTTTTGAAAAAAATCCAGCACCTTTCCATGATAACAATTGTTAGCAAATTAAGACTAAAAGGGAATCTTCAACTTCATAAAGAAAATCTACAAAAAAAAGTATTGATAATAGCATACTTAATCATGAGAGGCTGAATATATTCCCCTAAGATCAGGAACAAGTCAAAATATTTTATCTCACCATTCTTATACGAGGAAGTCCTAGCAAGTTCAAAAAACAAACTGTATATCGATTGTACATGAAGAAATAAAATTGCCTTCATTCTGAGATTATATCACTGTCTGCAGAGTCTATACAAAAGATTCTACAAAAATTTCTGGAAGTGATGAGTGATTATAGGAAGGTCACAGGAGGCAAAGTCAGTTTACTATAGTTGATTTTGCTGTATTCAAGCCACAAATCATCAGAATTTGAAATAAAAATGATTACAATATTTGATGAAATGAAATACTCAAGTATAAATCTAACAAAATATGTACAATATCTGTATCAGAAAACTATAAAACATTAACAATTTATTTTAAAATTAAATAACTAGAAATATATTTTATGTTCATGAATTGTACAATTCAATGCTCTTAAGATGTCAATTATTCATAACTTTGTCTATAGATTGAACACGATCTCTATCAAAAACCCAGCAAATTATTTTGTAAATATCAACAAACTGATTTTAAAATTTATATAAAGAGACAAAGAGCAAGGAGACCCAGCACAATATTGAAGAACAAAGTTAGATGTCTGACTCTATTGGATTTCAAGACTTATCATAAAACTGCAGTAAACAGGACGACATAGTATTGATGAAAGAATAGCCACTCCAGGAAGAGCAAAAAGCCTGGAAACAGATCCATCATACCCATACAAATGTATTCAACTGATTTTGACAAACACTCCCTTGCTCCCTTGGAATTTAAATATCGAAAGACTAGTCTTGTTAAAGTGCTAGAAAATTGTGATAGAAAAATCGGATATCCACATGCAAAGAAGAAGAAGAAGGGAGGAGGAAGAGAAGGAGAAACAGAAGGAAGAAGAAGGAGAAAAAAAAGGGAAGAAGAGGAAGAAGGAGAAGAAGAAAGGAAGAGGAAGAGGAGGGAGGAGGAAAAGAAGGAGGAGGAGGAGAAGGAAGGAAGAGGAGAGGAGGAGGAGGAAAGAAGGAAGAAGGTAAAAGAACATGAGAAAGACGAGGAAGAGGAGGGGGAGCAGGAGGAGGAGGAGAAAGAAGGAAGAGGAAGGGGAGGAGGAGGAGGAGGAAAGCAGAAGCAGAAGCAGAAGAAGCAGAAGAAGCAGAAGAAGCAGAAGAAGCAGAAGCAGAAGAAGAAGAAGAAGAAGAAGAAGAAGAAGAAGAAGAAGAAGAAGAAGAAGAAGAAGAAGAAGAAAAAGAAGGGCACAGAGAAGGAGAGGAAGAGGACAAAAAAAAAAAAAACACACCTAGACACAGAGCTTTCACCTTACGCAAAATTTAAGTAAAAATAGAACATACAGATAAATGGAAAGTACAAAATTACAAGACTCCTCAAGGATAGCATCCAGGAAAATCTAACTTACCCTAATTATGTTGATGACTTTTAGATATAGCACCAAAACATGATTCATGAAAGATAAAATTTGATAAATTGGACTTATTTTTAGAACTTCTAATTTTCATCTGGTGGCAAGTACCTGTAGTCCCAGCTACTAGGGAGGCTGAGGCAGGAGGACCACTTGAGGCCAAGAATTCCAGGCTGTAATGCACTAAGAGCAAGCCTATTAATAGCAATCAATCTCTGGCCTGGGCAACATAGGAGAACTATCTCAAAACAAAACAAAACAAAAAGAACAAAAGAGCCTATACTGGGAGAAAAATGTTTGTAAATCATATATCTGATAAAGGACTGGTATCCAAAATACACCAAGAACCCTTAAACTGCAGTTGAGGAACATTCTACAAAATACAATATACCTCAGACAACTGTCAAGGTCATCAAAATAATAAATGCCTGAGAAACTGTCAGAGCCAAGAGGAACCCAATGAGCCATGATGACTAAATTTAATCTAAATTTAATATGATGCCATGAATGGGATCTTGGTATAGAGAAAGAGTACTTTATAAAAAACAGATAAATTAATAAATTATGAATTTTAGTTGATACTGATATAGCAATATTGTGACAAAAGTACCAGATCAGTCTAAGCTGTTAATAATATGAGAAACTGGATATGAGGTGCTATGGACTGAATTTTGTTCACCCGAAATTTATACGTTGATGCTTTAATTTCCAATTTGATGGCATTTGGAGGTGGGGCCTCTAGGAGGTAATTAGGTTTAGATGAGGTCATGAGGGTGAATTCTCCATCAGATAATTAGCACTCTTATAAGAAGAGATCAGCGAGCTTGCCATCCCTTTGTCTCCACTACATGAAGATACACCAAGAAGGAGACTGTGGCAAGCCAAAAAGAGGACCCACCTCAGAGAGCAATTCTGTGGGCACCTTAATCTTGGTTTTCTGAGCTTCCAGAACTGTGAAAAATAGATGCATACTGGCCATAACCATTCTTTATTCTCAGACAAAATTTTATATAAAATTTGACTTCTTTTATTCTTTCACAGAATTATTATAAAATGTTGAATTAAGCTCTAATGATATTATCTGTTTTCAAAATAAACATATGATTCAGTGAAAAGAGCACAGATCTTATGGTTGTAGATCTTATAGCTGTAGTTGTAAAATTTAGAATTTGAATTATCAAACACCTAGTCCAAAGATGTCACTCAGAAGGGGCAACCAGGAAAAGCAGAAACCACTTATTGCTTGTTACATTTCATTCAACAATTAGATTGAGCAAATAAGCAATTAAGTCGGGGTTTCTGAAAGAGTGGTACCTAAAGCAACAATGTCAACATTACCTAAACATGTAGAATTGTAAATCCTCAGACCCCACTCAGACCTCCTATATCAGAAATTCTGGAATTGGGACCCAGAAGATGGTGTTTAAACAAACCCTTCAAGTAATTCTGATGCTTGCTCAAGTTTAAGAACTACTGAATTAGAGTAGTAAATGGGCATGTGAGCTAACAACAACAACAAAGGCATTAACTTACACTGGAGATTTGGTCAGTCACTTCCTCTCTCTGCTTTCTGTTGTCATTTACTCCAAGGCAAAATGTCTGTTGATCTTCTTCTCACAAATATCCTTTACTCTAAGAAGAGCAAGAAGGTCGTAGTAATCATCAGCCCTACACAAAATGATTTGTAGACAGCTCAGTATACTCAAGAGACTCCCGGAGATGACTGTTGTTTGCAAATAGATACTTCTTACATTCTTTTGGTTTAGTATTGTACCATCCTCATTGGTGCATTTATTCAAAAAGTGTCACTTATTTATATCTTCATTGGTGCATTTATGCAAAATATTTGTCAAAAGTGGACAGATTGGAAGAAAAATACAATGAATAAACATGTTTAAATGTTCACATGTTATGTTTCATAAAAACATATTAAACATTTCAGATTATTTAAATAAAAGTGATATACACAATGCTATTTATCTCTAAACAAAACAGCCTGACTTTGAGCAAATTAGCACAACGACCCAGCAAACACGTTTAGAAATTTTAGGAAAGAAATAGACTTGCCAGTGTAGCAGTGTTCCCGACCAAATTGAGGGCTGGGCTGCTTTTTCTTGTGGCCCAATAATGAGATGCAGATAAACTGAAAAAGAAGAGTTTATTTCTGTAACCAGGTACAAGGAGAAGACACGGAAATTATCACCAGAACAACTCAAAATTACAACGTTTACCATAGCTTATGTACCTTTTAATCTATATGTCTACATGTAAGTGTTCATTCATCTAAAGACATAAGTGATTAAATTATTCTAATCTATAACTAAGGTCTGAGTCCTGAAGACCTTCCTCTGGAGCCTCAGTAAATTTACTTAATCTAAATGGGTCCAGATGCTGGGGCGATTACCCTATCTTGTCTCCTGAAAAATCATGGGGTTTGGGGAGTCCCTTCAGACCCCCAATAAACTTGTTTAATCCCAAATGGGTCCCGTTAAGAAATCCTCCATTATCTTGTAATGAAGGCTCCAAGGCCCAGGAATGTCCTGGGCAAAACTCTTGGGGGACTTTTACTATATCCCAGTGTTTGTAAAAGGGCACTGTCTCTCTCAGCTTTTAGTATTTAACTTCACCACTCAGTCAGTGCTGAAACAGTTGTTACAGAGGCCTGCGTTAGTGAGACCTGGCCTGCCACAGTAGGTCACTGATAAAACACTGAAGCAAATAACTTGAAAGGAGATATCCTTTACATGATCTATAAATTACATATGTCACACCATATTTCCAAACTTCTCAGATTGCTCAAGCCAATGTCACATTCTCCTGATCTGCCAAATGGAAATGTTAATGATCACTCTATCATTTAGCATTGATAAGAGAAATAATACAACAAAGTGCTACATAGTAAATAATAAATATTTAAAGGATATAATACCAGTTCCAGCTCTGCCACCAAAATTTGGAGTGATTATGGAAACTTAGTTAATCTTGCGCCTTAATTAATTTGAAAAATTAGTGGATGGATGTAATAATCCTTAGGACATTTTCTGTATAACTTTATTTGTCCTATGTCAATTAAATTAGAGATTCTCCTTGATTTACAATAGGCTTACATCCCGATAAACATATTGTAAGCTGGAAATATTATGTTGAAAATGTGTTTAATACACCTGACATACTGAACATCATAGCTTAGCCTAGCCTATGTTAAACAGGCCCAGAACACTTACACTAGTCTGCAGTTGGACAAAATCATCAAACCAAACCCTATTTTATAATTAGGAGCTAATATCTCATGTAATTTATTGATATTTATTGAAAGTAAAGAACAGAATGGTTGTTTTTGGTACTCAAAATACAGTTCTTACTGAAAGCTGTATTGCTTTCACACAATACTAGAGTCAAAAAATCATAAGTGGAGCCATTGGAAGTTGGAGACTGTCTGTACTAAAATAATTTCATCTATATTGCTTTGTATGTTATCAATAACATATTTTAAGGAAATACATAAAATTATTTCTAATCAATATTTGCATTTTTCAAAGAATGATTAGTGACATCTTAGTTAATGAAGGTATATATAATGGACAGTAATTTCCAAAAGACAATTCATAAAACTTTGAAAGGTGAGAATTTGAGAGCATTCAAAAGTGTCCAATTATTCAATTCAGCAAGACATTAAAAATAAAGAGAAAACCTTTTATATTTTCTATCAAAATAATTAAGATATCTATATCTTCTTGATTTTTCTTTTTTTGTGGCATGAGTCAGTATTGGGAAGGTTTCAGAACACTTGCCATTGAAAACTACATTTAAGAATTTGTGAGGTTTCAGCTCAGAATGCACTGGTCAGGCTGTTATTTCAGAGCTGAAAAGTATTTAAGATTTTATACAATCTTCACTGTGACACTGACATCTAACAGCTATGTTTATTTTACATTTGAAGTGAGGATGAGGGGCGATGAGGGTATTATGGTAAGGGTGGACAGATTGGCAGGAAAACACAGTGAGTAGTATCTACCACGTTCATATTTAATATTTTTTCATTCTGAAAAGTCACGATAGAAGACATCTTATTAAATATACATGCTTCTGTCCAAGATTTTTTAAAATTCATATTCTGTTCTATTCGTTTGGGTTATTTTGACATAGCAAAGCTGTATTGTTTCCCCAAGTTGACAATTACACTTTAATGAAGTGTAATCTTCATTATATTTCAAGAGAGAGAATATTACCTTTATGCTGAGAACTCAACACTTTGTCATGTTACGTTCTGTTTCTCAGATAGATTTCATAAGCAAATCTTACATGATATCACAGAATGCTAGTATTCAGGAGACAGTGCATAATATTGCTTAAAGGGTCTATTACTACATTTTCACTTGCTTTATCATATCATTTTGAACATTTTATATACTCAAGTTATACTCTGCAGGGGAATTTATTATTGTACTAAGGGACTGAAAGAGACTTTAAAGGGACATATATCCAATTATTTTGCCTTCAGGCAACAGAGCACATTGGTTGTCCTCTTCCTTTTAAGCATATTTTTACTGAATATCTAAATTTTCCTCCATAATGTTCATAAAATATTCACCATGCCTTGGAACATCTGGCTATGTTCAAATAACCCATGTAGAATTTGTTTAAATTTATATTATCTAGGGTAAAAAACTACCATAATGCTATTTTGAATACATTTCTCGTACATAATTGTATTTAAAAATTATCCTTTTTTAAATGTGTCTGGAAAATATTCAAAACAGATCACTCTGGATTATCAGGGGTGTTAAGTATTTTCTACAGCCTAGGCACATTCAACAGAATGTTGGTTGATAACTACAGCAAAACACTATGATGTTGGCATATTTATTTGCTTTTTACATATTAAAAACAAACAAGAAATCCTCCTGCAATTGTCCAAGAGCATTGTGACAAGGCAAGGGGTGATCCTATAATCTACCATTCAAAGCAGGACACTTTTGAGAATAGCAATACTAAAAGTATGCTGGGTTGGATGAAAATAAATAGATTAAAACAGGGCACCAGGTGTAAACTGGAATGCTGTGCATACATCTAAATAAAGAGATAGTTAGAACTTCACCACAAACTTTATGGCTATTTTAGGGACTCCATATTCTAGACCCCATTCTAGGACCCACGAAATCATCTCACCACTTTTCAGTAATGGAATATGAATGTAGTAATTAGTGTTACATTTGTTAGGATAAAGAAGAAGATGAGTTTCTCTTTCTCTCAGCTGACTGCAGAGCACTCAAGGAAGTCCCTAGAGAATGGCAGAGCCACATGCTCCATGGTGTCAGTGGACCTCTATACCCAGGTGGAAACCTATCAGTATTTCTTGGTGTAGGAGAGCAACAACCAACTTTAATTGGCATAAATCTTTCAGTTTATGAATTGGTTTGTGATAGCAGCAGATATTATCCTAACTGATCCAATCATAAAATAGAAAAAGGTGGTGATATGATTTGGCTGTGTTCTCATCAAATCTCAACTTGAGTTGTATCTTCCAGAATGCCCACGTGTTGTGGGAGGACCCGGGGGAGGTAATTGAATCATGGGGGCCAGTCTTTCTGGTGCTATTCTCGTGATAGTTATTAAGTTTCATGAGATGTGATGGGTTTATCAGGAATTTCTGCTTTTGCTTCCTCCTATTTTTTCTCTTGTCACCATGTAAGAAGTGCCTATTGCCTCCCACCATGATTCTGAGGCCTCCCCAGCCATATGGAACTGTAAGTCCAATTAAACCTCTTTTTCTTCCCAGTCTCAGGTATGTCTTTATTAGCAGTGTGAAAATGGACTATTACAGCTGGCTTATTTGAAAATCTTAGGATTGGATATCAGCATTTTTAGATTCTGATCCAGACTTTTACAGTATGTAGAACTTGAACAAATCACTTTAATGTCATGAAGTCACAGTATCATTTGTGTTAAGTGTGACTGTTGTCCCTTATCAGGGCTTCCAGAATACAGATTGAGTCCCATTCCATTTTTACATATATTTGTAAATAAGATGGGCCTACAGGTTTTTTTTTTTTTTAATTTATTCCATCTTACTGGTTTGATGTTTGTAACAGTGTTACACTAGCCTCATTTAAAAAATAAATAAATAAAAAATAAAGGCCTTCCTTGTCTTTTAACTGAAAAAATTTGTTAGATTATAATTTTTTTCAATGTTTGGTACAAGATGCTATAAAAACCATCTGTCTGAATCTTCCATATTATAAAGAAAATGTGGCCTCGCAGTTTTGAATTCATATTTTTTGCAGTAAATTTCGTTTTGCGTGTATAGTAAGTTCTCAATGTTGCCTTGGAAACTGACACTTTAAGCAAAACTACTATAATGAAACTAATTTACCATAGGCTAACTGATACAAACAAGAGTTAAGTTCCTATGGATGAAAACACTTCTAATATTAAATATTCAAATAAATGTAATCTGTACATATAGCTAATAAAGATTAATAAAAACAACTAAGCTATTTATTTACCTAATTATTCCAGGGTCCCAGATTGCCAAAGCCCATCCCAGCAACTTGGGGAACCAGTCGGTAACCCCACCAGACATGCTGGCTCACTCACACCGGGATCCTTTAGACGTGCCAATTCAGCTTTCACACACATCTTCGAAGAGCTCCGAGAATACCTACTCAGACATAGAGTGCATGTATAAACTCCAGACAGACAGTGGGCCTATTGGGAATCATTTTTTCTTTTATCATAAACGTTAAAAGTAAATGACGTTGAACCAAAAGATGGTTATTCAAGAGCTGACTGTACAGTAGTTCCCCTTACCGAGGTTTTACTTTCTGAGGTTTCAGAATATTACATGAAAAATCCCAGGAGTGAACCATTCATAAGTTTTAAATTGTACACACTCTGGGTAGTATGACGAAATCTCACCTGGGTCATGCATCATTCTTTTGTCCAGCGTCGCCACACTGTCTACAACTCCCCACCCGTTAGTCCCTTAGTAGCCATCTTGGTTATCAGATTCACTGTGAAAGTATTGCAGGGCTTGTGTTCAAGTAATCCTTGCTTTGCTCAATACTGGTCTCAATTATCAAGAGTGGTGATGGTGGCAATTCAGATATGTCAAAGAGAAGCCATAAAATGCTTCCTTTAAGTGACAAGGTGAACGTTATCTTAATAAAGAAAAAGAATCGTATGCTGAGGCTGCTAAGATTTGCTATAGGAACAAATCTTCTCTTTTTTGAAATTGTGGAAAAGGAAAAAATAAATTCATGCTAGTTTTGCTATTGCACCTCAAACTGATAAAGTTACTGCCACAGTGCATGATAAGTGCTTAGTTAAGAAAGAAAAGGCTTTAAATTTCGGGGTGGAATACATGAACAGAAACGTGTTCTGATTGACGCAATTGGTTTGGTACTGTCCTAGGTTTAAGCATTCCTGGGGGTTTTGGAACACCCTTGTGCATAAGGGGGGACTATTGTATAATAAGGTTAAAACCATAAAAAGTTTGTCTTAATTGATAATCTAACATTAGATTTAAATCTATCATTTATATGACTATTTCGACACACTAACAAAAGCAAAATATGTAAGTAGTTATTTATATGGTAGAATATTGATCAAGTCTATTTTTACAGTATGCAAGATAAATAAAATACTTTTGGCATCACAGGAACTAAAAAGAGCTAAAACAAGGTCATTTGAATATGCAAAGAATATGCCTTTGTCACCTATATCAATAAACATAAATACACCTCTATTTGTAGGGAGAAAATAGCCTTTGGTTGGTAGCTTCAGTGGCAGGATAAGAAATCACTTAAGTGAGGCTGCATTACTCTCCTCAGTCTCTAAGCTGCTCAACAGCAAGGGAATACCTTGGGTTATGTTAGATTTCAATGGGTCATAGTAATGAATCCCATTATTCATCTCCTGAGCAATGCACTTCCATCCCCAAGGGCACTCCAAAGCTAAAATGTACTTTAGGTTAAATTTTCCAGTTTTCAAAATATATCCGTGTGTATTCAAGTTCCTTTATATAACTACCACGGCTGCTGACAGGAGAAACCCTTGAGATGACAAACAGAACCAAACTTTAAGAATAGAATAAAAAGGAATGCTTTTTCCCTTTGATGATATCAGCACTCTTAGAAATAAAAGATTCTTTAAACTCAATCACAATCTTTTGATACTATCTTGTTGCAATAGGACTCTTCAATGCATTATCTTTTTTTTTTTTTTTTTTTTTTT
>NW_016803479.1:1129964-1157010 GCF_001698545.2 Rhinopithecus bieti | reverse complement strand
TTTTTTTTTTTTTTTTCTTGAGGAAAACTCTACCCTCTTCCACTATGTCTTGGTCACCCTGAAAGGGTGAGTTTCCCAGAGTCTGGTCCCAAGTGCTTTTTACCCTCTTCTTTCTCCAGTCTCTGCTAATCCAAACTCAGACACACACCTGATCTCAGTATTGCACCACTTGGGCAAAGCCCCAGTTGATGTTTTCTGTGTTCCTCCATCACTGGCAGTCCACAGTCTTTTCCTTTCCTTGTGAAATGCCCACCTGATTCTAAGGTGTGGTGTAGATTGTGGAGCCTACTCTGCTTGTCTTGAATGTTTATTTCCCCATTTCAGTGTTACTTTTTATGTGTGGGCTCTGCATGATTGTAATTAGTTTCCACGTTTTCCTGCATAGTTTTTGGAGTCTTTGTAGACTGGTTCATATTTCAATGGTTAGCATTATTTTATTAGAACCTGGGTGGGCAGGAGGTGGGGGAATTTCAAGTAATGCAAACCATAGCAACTTCTGCATTACAGTGGGGGAAGAATCATACTATGAGGTCAATTACAATTTTGGCTTAGTCTGGTCACTGTTCATGTAGACTTCCCAAAACATTTATGCACACCGGCAAGTTAACAACAAGGTAAATAATTAGCCTGAAGAGTCCCTTTATCTTAGTGTAAGATTTTTTGTAATTTTCCTTAAGAGCATGTAAATTGAACTTAAGGCTCAAGCAAAGCATCTTCTTCCCCATTTTCTTCCAGTGTTGCTACAAGTTTGTCACTTGAAGGAAGTGTCACTTGGCACATATAAGTGAAACAACAACAACAACAACAAATACAATACAGGAGTTATCCAGAGGACATATGAAATCAAAAAGAGAGGACCACATGTGGGTCCATGATCTTTTAGAATATAGTGATGTACATGGCCCCACTGGTGTCTTGAAATCTGAGTATTAGTGTTAATTGCTCCTCTGATCTGAGGAAGTAAACAGAAATAGAAGGTTCCAATAAGAGCATCTAGGTCCTCAACAAGCAGTGAAACATGGCATTTGTCATGCTGAGGTTTCTCAATACTTGTTTGTTAAATGTACAAAAAAGTGAATGAATGAAAAATAAGTGTTGGTAACCTCATACTTCATTTCACCACCTTTTAAAAACATGTATTGAATACCAAAATAATGATTCTCAAGCAGGATTAATGTAACTGTATTAGTCAGTTTTTGTTCTTCCATAAAGAAGTATCTGAGGCTGAGTAATTAATAAAGAAACGAGGTTTAATTGGCTCACAGTTCAGCAGGCTGCACAGGAAGCATGTCATTTGCCTCTGATGAGGGCCTCAGGAAGTTCATAATCATGGTGGAAGGTGAAGAGAGAGTAGGCATGTCACATAGTGAGAGAGGGAGCAAGAGAGCGAGGTAGGGATGTGCCAGACCTTTAAATAACCAGAACTCTGAACTAACTGAAGGAGAACTCACTTATTACCAAGGGGATGGTGCTAAATCATTCATGTGGGATCTGCCCCCATGATCCAATCACCTCCCACCAGGTCCAACCTCTGACATTGGGAATCACATTTCAACATGAGATTTGGAGGGGACAAACATCCAAACCATATCAATAACCTATTAACTAATAGTTGCATATGTGTGAATTTGTTTTGGGCTGTCCAGTGACTGGGAACCAGAGATGTTAGTATGTTGGGGTCAAGGACAATACACACCGTGCAGTGTGTGAGACAGTCCTACACAATAAAGAATTATCCCACCTAAAATGCCAAAAGTGCTCTCACTAACAGATACTGAAACTGACATATAGGGTACAGTCTGTACTATGAGGGAATGACATTCCCATGACAATAAAATGTGTTCTTGTTTCAGAGACCAAAAGTATGTAGCTGAAATGTAGTATGTATCGTTATCCTGATTGCAACACTGGGACCTCCCAGGGAACAAAGGAATTAATTATGGAAAATGAAAAATATGTATAAAAGAAAGTTACTATTATACCACTGCTCCCCAGGAATTAAATTTCTTACAAATCAATCCTGTCATGGAGGGTGCTTTGAGATTCCTGCCTGTTTACGTCACTAAGGACACTACTCGTTTCAAATCATATTTCTGAGTGGTATGACTCAGGTCAATATCCTGACTGTAATGATTCCATTTAACATAACACCATCACATCCTCTGTGGAAGGCAGAATAAAAGATCCCCCAAATATATCCTTAGAACTTAATTCTTTGAACTGTCATCCTACATGGCAAAAGGTACTTTGCACACACAATTAAGTTTAAGGATATTGAGTAGGGAAATTATCCTGAATTATCCAGGTAGGCATAATCTAAATACATAAATTCTTACAGGCAGAGAATCTTTCCAGGATCTAGTCAGAGAGATGTGAAGTGAAAGGGGCTTTACTTGTCATTACTGACTCTGAAAATAGAGGTTGTGATCATTATCCACATAAGGCAATTGAGACTTAAAGCCCAGCATGATGGTGACTTGAGGGTAGGGCTGATGCTCTAAATTTTGATCAGGGTCTCATCTAAGTGAGAAGTTGACCAAAAGGAGAGAATTGTTAAGCAAAATTTATAGGAGGCCATTGTTTTAGACTAGGCTTCTGCACTAGGTTCCGACAGACCAAACCAAAACAGAATGGAATCACTCATGCAAGGTGCCACGTAATCAAACTGAACATTGAAATGGGCCAGTTTTCACAACAGATGATGATTAAGTCATAGAGAAAATGGAATGCTTTTACACTGCTTGTGGGAATGTAAAGTAGTTCAACCATTGTGGAAGACAGTGTGGAGATTCCTCAGAGACGTAGAGGCAGAAATACCATTTGACCCAGCAATCCCATTGCTGAGTGTATACCCAAAAGAATATAAATCATTCTATTCTAAAAATGCATGCATGTGTATATTCACTGCAACACTATTCACAGTGACAAAGACGTGGAATCAACCCAAATGCCCATCAATGATAGAATGGGTTAGGGGAATGTGGTACATGTAAACCATGGAATACTATGCAGCCATAAAAAGGAAGGAGATCATGTCCTTTGCAGGGACATGGGTGGAGCTGGAAGCCATTATCCTCAGCAGACTAATGCAAGAACAGAAAACCAAACACCACATGTTCTCACTTAAAAGTACAGCTGAATAATGAGAACACATGGACACATGAGGGGCAACAATAGACACTAGGGCCTTTCAGAGAGTGGGGGGTGGGAGGTGACATATATTTAAAGGGGATTACTATGTATGATATAGTAGGAGGGTGGGGGGGTGGGAATAGCATCAAAAAGAATAGCAAATGGATACTGGGCTTAACACCTAAGTGACAGGATGATCTGTGTAGCAAACCATCATGGCACACGTTTACCTATGTAACAAACCTGCACATCCTGCACATATATCCCTGATCTTAAAAGTTGGAAATCAAAAGAAAAAAGAAATGGGCCAGTTTTCAACAAAACAAAACAAAACAAAAAAACAAAACAGGAGATTCACAGAAACCAGACATAAGGAGACCAGTTTACCTGAGCTGACGTGATAAGAAAGTCCCCTCTGTTTTAACACCACAAGGAAGGAAAATAACTTTAAAAGGATCTATCCCCTTTTTATTCTGTTTCTGCTTTCTTCAGCCTTTTTCTCCCTATAAAGCCAAACTCAGCTCAGCTCATTGGAACACCTATTCTATTTTGTAGAATAAGATGTCACCAAATTCTAGAATCGCTAATAAAAGCCAATTAGATCTTTAAGCTAAATTTGCTGTAATTTTGTCTTTTGACAGTGTAAATTACACAATAGCTCATTGCTTTCTCAAGCCTAAAAAAAAAAATGAGCCTCTGGGTGATTTGTGTGCCTTAAAACTTTCTATTCTTCCAATTAGATATAGTTATCCAAATTATGAAGTTATTCTTAGAAGGCTGCACACATTTGTACTTGGAATTGGATTGTTGTATCATATTAAACATAGGGTATAACAATTCCTATTGAATTTGATTATGTATAAATGGGAAATAAATGTCAATAATAATAAACAGAGAATGTTGACAGGCATAAATAAACCTTAAAAGCATATTATTCTTATTTGGAGGGCTTTGGCTGCTTATAATTTGAGCTGAGCAAACTCACATTATATTTTTAGTGTCTGTTATCACCAAGTACTAGCATCATATAGCAAATACTGTGAGAAAATTTCTACTTCCTATAGCTAAAACTACAGATAGGAACAGAGACAATATATTTGGAGGAAGATTTTCAGCACAGATTGCAGCAGCAGGAGTGTTTTTTCTCATTGTCATTTTATGTAACAAGATATGGTAATGATATCATAAATTAAAAGAAATAAAAATTATTTGCATTTTACCATAAAATTTAATCTAAAGGAAACAAGTTGCTTTTAATACATAGTAGAGGGCAATCTATTTATCATTAAAGGATATTTATCAAAGTGAATTTCAATTATTCTCATAAAATTGACAGTTTAAAAAATCTAGTAATTGAGACAATAATCTATTGATACTATTTTAAAAGTTAAGTGATTTGAAAACCTTTCTAGCAAGGTCTCCAAATGAAAAGACTATTTTTGGCTCTTCTGCCCAAGAACAATGATCAAATATTATAAAAATGCATTTTAGTTACCATTCAATTTAGATAAACTTTGAGATTTGTGGAATATGATATAAACAACATAAAAAAGTATAATCTCTAGTGAGAAAGCTACATAATTGTAGTTACTCCAACTAATCCACCATTAATGCCCACATACACTGGCAAAAGCCAAAGCATTTGGCAGCAAAAAGTAACAACAGTCCAAGAAAGTATGGGCTTAATCCTGAAGGTTAACATTTCTGTCATTAATAGTGACATCTTACCATATGATTGATTTTACGCCTAACTCAATTTCTTTCACACCCGTTGCAAGTTTCTACTAATCTGCATCGCTGATTATCAGTCTCTTGAATTCCAATTGAGCATTATTAGTGCTTAACAGTTATTACTTAATAGTGCTCTCTATCATATCTGTGAAGAGTTTCCTATTAAGCAGATATTGCACAAATACCACTGAGTAAAGATAGAGGTAAGAGAAAGTGAGTGAAAAGGTGACAAAGAGAGGAAAATCAGACAGAAAGACAGAGAAGAGGAGCGACAGGAAGGAGAAGATATAGGAAAAGTAATATTATTTGAGGTAGAGGAAGACATTAATTTATCACAATAAATAGAGTAAAATAACACCATGTTCCATGGAGGAGAGTGTGTTTGCGTGCATCACTAAATGTTTCCTCTATAACAGTAGTGTGTGCTAATTTAGTACTTAATATGTGCCAGATATTCAACTATTACGAATATTATTCTATTTATTTCTCATGTTAAGAGACTTAGACTTTTCCCTGCATCCAGTGGAAAGCCATTTAAAATATTAAATTAGTCAGATGATCAATTCAAATTTATGATTTTAAGAATATAATTTTACAATATGGCATTAGATGAATGGCGAACAAAGACAAACAGGAGAGATCAAGAAGGTTGTCGTCAATAATTTATAAAGAAAGAGGTAACAGGAGTTTAGTTATGCATTTAAAGAATAGAGAAGAAGCAAATGTAACTGTAATAAAGATAGGAAGAGAATAATTGTAAGATATAATGTGAGAAAAGAAATGGGGGAGAAGCAGGTCATCTAGGGCAATGCAGCCCATTATAGTTTTTGTTTTGTTTCTAACATGGAATGCAATTGATGGTTTGGTGTGGAAGAGTGTCACGATCTGACATATATTTAAAGGGGATTACTATGTGTGATATGAGGATAAAAGTGAGTAGGATTAATATATTAGTCCGTTTTCATGCTGCTGTCTGGGGAGGCCTCACAACCATGGTGGAAGGTGAAAGGCACATCTCACATGGCAGCAGACAAGAGAAGAGAGAGAACTTGTGCAGAGGAATTGCCCTTTTCAAAACCATCAGGTCTTATGAGACTCACTCACCATCACGATAACAGCATGAAAAAGACCCACTCCAATGATTCAGTTGTCACCCACCAGGTCTCTCCCAGGACATGTGGAAACCATGGGAGCTGTAATTCAAGATAAGATATGGGGTGGGCATAGCCAGACCATATCAGTTAAAGAAAGATAAAAGCCATTTAGGAGACTATTTCCCTTAAGCCTAGAAGAGAAACTTCTGTCCTAAACTCTACTCTTGCCCCTTTCTCGGTGAGAAATCCATCAAGCAAAGAGAATATACACTGACCAACCTAGATCCCACCTCTCCTCTTCCATTCCCTAGTCTCTGGAGCCCTGGATCTTGATCCATCATGACTCTGCTCCCGTTTTGCCTCTCCAAGACCAGAACACACCAGTAGTGTATGCAAGACTGGCTTGATGGGCACATATCCTTGTAGTCCCATAGGACCCCATATTCAGAAGGGACCCCAGTTGGCTTAATGCATTTGTCATCATTTTAGTAATTTTTACATTTGAATTTCTTCCTTGTAAATGAGGTTCAGTGAAGTCCAATCAAGCTTATGCATAAGCAGAGGAGGTATAGGCAAGACATGTATACATCATTTCTTGGTACTTACACATAAACACAGAAGTTCATATACATATACACATACATACATATATATGTCATTCTGATAAGTGTGTAGAATGATATTTTATATATATATATGTCATTCTGATAAGTGTGTAGAATGATATTAAATAGCCAATAAAAAACATCATGACAAGGAAAAAGACCACAGAAGAAAGGAAATTTGTTTATGTTTAGTAACTTTACAGGCATATCAGTTAAAGAAAGATAAAAGCCATTTAGGAGACTAATGGCTTTTTTACTCTGCCTTTTAGACAAAGGGCGCTGTTTTAATTTTGCACTGGGATCCACAAATTATTTAACCACCTCTGGGTATATGTATCCAAGTCTAAGGGGTGGTCAAAAGAGGTTCTTCTCAGAGGTTGGGAACTAAACTTGAATGTGCAAGCTAAATGGTATGTATTTGTATGAGAGATCTCATGTAGGGAAGATAGCAGTGTGGGGGTGGGGGTAGGTGGTAAGAGAAGGACACAGGCTACACACAGGCACCTGGTGCCCAAGGTCAACAACCTGGCTTTTCCTTTGCTGCCATATTTTAACCATTTTTGCAATGTTTTATTTACACGTTTACATATTTAGAGATATGATATGTGGGCTTCCAATTCTACTCTTACCATTGGCCCATAAATGTTCAGGATTGAATCAATTGCTATAGTCCAGATAAGAGATGATGGTAGTATAAACTAGAGATGGGACAAAGGACCTGGATGTATTTTCAATGTAAAACTATGGTCTTTGTTTAGAAGTCAAATGTATAGTGCCCCAGAAAAAGTGGTGTCAACAAAGATTTTAGCCTGAAGCATGGAAGTACAAAGACATATGAAAATACCAATTTGTTTATAGACATTTAGGCTATTTCCAATTTTTGATGATTATGAATAATTCTGCTGTAAATATTCACATAATTTTTGTAAATTAAAAAAATTCTTATGGGTGAATTAGAAGGAGTGAAATTGCTGGGCTGTATAGTAAGTGTACTTTTAACTCTATAAGAAACTAGCACATTTCAAAAAGAGCTGCATTATTTTATAGTCTCAACAGCAAGATATAAGCATTCTAGTTGTTCAACATTCTTTCCAGCACTTGGTAATATCTAGCTTTTAATTTTTTAAAAATCATTTTGCCATTCTAATAGGCATGAAGTGGTACCTCATAATGGTTTTAGTATTCTGTTATCTAATGACAAATGGGATTGAGTGTATTTTATGAGTTTATTATCCAGCCATATATATTTTTGGTAAAATGTTTGCCCAAATATTTTGCCTATTTTTTATTGCTTTTTTATTTCTGTTACTGAATTTTGAGAGTCCTTAATATATTTAGAATGCAAATTCATTGTCATAAATGAATAAACGTGATGTTGCTTCACCTTCTATTTTGTGGGTTGTCGTTTCATTCTCTCTTATGTAGTCTATCAAAGACCAAAGTTTTAAATTTTGAGGAAGTCTAATTTTTTAACTTGTTCATTTATAGTTGCTGTTAGGTCACCTCTTAGGTGGCTAGTGTTTTGCTTTCATATGAAAGGCTAGAACTACAGATACTATTTGAAAATAGTGAACATAAAGATTGCTGTAAAACTACAATATTAGATTAGGAATATTACTTAGGAAATGAGCAGGAATAAATAACAGTATAGATCTGTTGTTCCCTAGAATACCACAAATTTTACAGTTGAGAAAAATGATAGATATCCAGCAGAGAGTGGATATCTCTGGAATGGAGCCTGTAAGACAGGAACGTAACTAGGAGAATATGATGAAAGCCAATTGGTGAGATTATTTCAGAGAGAAGGGAATGATCAGCTGTGTCAAATCTCACCAAAAGTCAAATGAGCTGAAGCCTAGAATAGGAATGGGGTGACCATTGGTGAGTTTCAACAAAAGTAGATTTGTATGATAACAGAAAAAACAATCCTGGTTAAGAATCAATTCAAGAATGCAGTCAAGAGAGGTAAAGTAGAATCAATGCATCTGATTTTTTTTTTTTCTCCTATTAAAACCAGAAAAATGCTTAGAACAAAACTTGTAGTTTGAATGGGATTGAAGACAGTTTTGCTGCTGTTGTTTAGTTTAAGATGGAAGACATTATATCATGGTCATATGCTGATGGGGATGGTACAGTAGAAAGAGAGAAATATAATAAAGTAGATCACAGAAAATCTTGATGAGGTTCTAAAAACAAAGGCAGCAGGAAATAGGATCTATACACAAATAGTTTGATCTTAGAAACAAGGGGACCAGTTCACTCACTGAAATATGAGGGGAAGCAAAGAATGGGGGCATAGATACGCAGATAATTTGGTGGATGTATTGGTAAAGAAACCTGTGAACACGTTCTGTCAACAAGTTCATAGAGTTTCTGATTTCTTTTGTTTTTCAGCAAAATGAGAAGCAAGCAATAAATTAAATAATCTTGTAATGACTATTATTGCCATACCATTATGTATCCATATAGACAAATCCCCTTTTTTTGTTATACTGTTTCTTGAAATCTTCAAATAGTTGAGTGCTCTGTTTTCAAATATTTTACAGTTAAGAAAAGTGCCTATCATTTCCATGCATGGTTTGGGTCTTAAAGCATTCCTGAGGCTAGCTCAGGGATTATCTGGGTCCTAAGTGTGCTTATTTAAAAGTAAAATAATTTAGTTTGCCCATTCCCTTCTCACCCTTCTAGTAGATTTATTGTATGAAACTCATAAAATTTCTCCTCCCTGGTTATATCACTGTTCCAGTTCTAACAACAAAATTGCCAGTTTTCAGGAGTTATAAGCAATAGAAAATACTGGTGACAATCTTCAATACCATCACTCTGTGCTAGTTTTGTCATTGTTCTGACATTGCAGTGTACAGAAATAAATCACTGCCACTAGGATGTATGCAAACCAAATCTGGAACTTCCAGACTGAATTAACTTTCTGTCTATTCCCTAGGCCACACCCTTTCAATTGCCTTGTAACAGTAATGACTAATATATCAATATAGTACTTATTTACCTGTATACAAAACAGGTTTAGAAAACTTTTGTTTTATAAAAATTTGTCCAGATGAAAAAAGTATGATTGTGAAAACAAGATAGCATCACTAAGAATTTATGCTATCTGCCATGCAAATTATTGGATGGCTGCTTGGAACATTGTTGTTATTTAAATATTTGCTAAGTGAAATGAGTTCATCATACAAAAAATGAATTGTTAGTACAAAACCCCAAATTTTGATTCAAAATATATGAGAAATTCTTTTTTTTTTTTAAATTTCTTCTAGCAAAATGACATTATCACAATGAATATGATTGGAGGACACAAAAACATAAAAGTTTTTTTTTTTTTTTAATTTTTTTAAAGTTAAATTTCTCAGTTCTTTGGGATTTGCCTTGTGCTATGTCCCTATCTGGGAAATTCACAAGACTTAGAAATATAGTAAAGTTCCTAATAAGCTGTTTAGGAAAGAAACTTATCTGATTTGTTAACTAAGTCCTACTCAGGTTTATTAGGTTTTATTTTTGATATGTTATATATATATTCCAAAGAATATGAGTGTTTTTTGGCCTACATATTATAGTTGCTGACATAAAACTGCCAATTTTGTAGGACCAGTACTAATTTTAAGATTAGTACTTTCTATCTTTCTTAACAGTGTCTCTTGATATTTAAATGGTCTAAAATGGAAGCAAAACAGAATCATCATTTACACACAATCCATAGAATCAAAGTTGTCATCGATCTAAATTACAGCACTATCCAACTATGTAGCTAGGGAATAGGAAATATTTAAAAATTGCTTTTGAGGAAGTTAATGCATTCCAAGAGTCTTTAAAGGGTAAATGGAGTAAACCTTACAGTTAAAACCAAAACAATACTAGGGTTTTGCCATTTGTGATGAAAATAGACAAAAATAACAAATTGAATTGTCTCATCTAGAACTTGCCAAATACAAAACATGAGGCACAAGTTATGAGGATATAGAGAAGGCGTGGGGTGATTTTGTTACTAATAAACTTGGTGGTCCCCCAAATAGTATCTTTCCCTGTTCAGTGCTGCAGAGCCAATACATGAAACAGAAAGTGAGCATCAAGCAGAGCAAGTTTTGTTCCATGAGCAGGGGATGGAGAAGTGGGAACGTGGCTTGCAAATCTACTTCTTGACTAGTGAGAGGTGAGGCAGTTAAAATACAGGGTTTCTCTAATGAAGGGATTGGACATTAAAAGTGAGGGGAGGAATTATTCAAGTCTTTTCTGGAAATGAGAGGTGAACTCCTCTGAACTGGTAGTGGCACCTTCCTTTATGTCTTTCAATGGCTTCTTCTAGTCATTGTCATGACAATTCTTAACTGTCATGGTGCTGTTGGGAGTGTCCTCTAGTGTGGAAATGAGATTTGAATGAAGCTTTAGGTTGGCTACCTTGGTTCTAACCAATCTCAGCTGGTCTGACTCTAAAAGGAAATTGTTATGACAGGAATCCCATTTCTTAAAGATAAGCAGAAGTCGAGTGAGGAAGAAGTTCAACTATGTCATATAGGCATTACATTTGGTAACATTTTTATAATATGTGATATCATGTGACACAAGGGGAAGCAGGCAGTAGAATAAGGTTCATCGCCCACTGCACCTCATAAAGTCGTCCTGGAAAAAAAAGACTATATTTGTGAATCAACACAGTCCTGTCTTGCCCTCCTCTTGCTTTTAACTTTTAAGATATTCATCCTTTAAAATTATTAGAGACAGAAATGAAAGAAGATAAAGCAACAGAGGCAATAAACTTTTCTTACTCAGAATGTTATCTGGGCCTGATAGGCCCCAGTCTCTCTTCCATTAAATATACTACTATCCAATCTGGAATACAGTCATAACCTAATAAAACTAAAGTCATCTAATATACAATTGAGAAATGAAGATTGTCTCGAGGCTTTCAAATATCCTTTCTGATTTAAACTTTGAATTTTACTCAGATTGACATTGGATTTGGCATACAAAATAGAGTAATATTAACGACAAAAAAGAAATATTGACTTATGTCATCAGAAAAGTAATGTTCCAATCTATGTAAAAGTAATACAGAACATAATAAAGTTTTTTTTCTTGTGTGTGTGTGAGTCAAAGTAAATTGTGATGAGCAATAAATATCTTGTAAGTTAACATCTAAAATCTTAACATAGCTTTCAGGTCAAATTCCTCTAATTACAGAATGTATTTTTTGTCAAATTAGATAAATAGATTTAATATACTTTTGTAGTTAATATTTTTTACTTCTTTTATAGATAAAAGATAAACTGACAGGCACTACCAAAAACTGTAGTATCAGTAGAAAACCCAACTTTGCAACAGTGAGAGTCTTCTACAACAGAAGGTAGTGTCTTCAAGCAGATGTTAGATCTCTCCTGGTTGTGAGAACTTCAAAGCTGAATAAACTCACAAAGAGTAGAATGTGGCATCAGCAAAGTCATTCAACTGCTAGGCATACTGTATATTTTCTCACAAAATAGAGATTATGTATCAGGCAATGCAGCACAAAACCTTGAAGGGCTTCATTATTGCTTTTGATTTTGCTGATTGCTTATTAACTGACTCTCTTCAGCCACCTGGTTGTTCTAAATGAAAAGAATCCACTTGTATTCTAAGTGATTATTGGCATAGTGATTGAAAGAGGGAATCATTCCAAGAACATGTTTAGTATGCCCTTGACCATGTGAGAAGCAACCAATAAAGAAAATAACTTGCTGAATAGAGCCCATTACACGATACATCTGCATAACTGCAGATTGAAAGATTGCAAACTAATACAATGACTACAAGGACACACTAATGAAGCATTTCTTATATTAACTTCTCATTGGACATAAATATGGAGGAGATGCTATAGTTATTTGACACCTGTCAAATTTTTTTAGATTAAGATTTCCATATCACTTAAAGTAATTTCAACTCTAGTAGAATACAGTTAAGTAATCACTGGAAAACAAAATAATTTTTACTTCCTGTAACATACCTAAACTTAAATTTGCACGCCTAAACTAAGATGTTTTTGAGTATCTTCATGTTTCTGACAGACTTCATCCTTTTATTTAAGTAGTATTCAAACACATATTTGGATACAATAAATAATAGTCCAGCGGGATTTCTTGGGTATCCTTATTTCAGCAGCACTACTGTGTCCTTCATATGTGCTCTTGCCATTTAGTTAAAACACCTGGGTTGTTAAAAATTTCTCCACACCTAGCTTTTACCTATGAGGAAATATGGTCAGACTATTGCTAGGGCACTGTCAAGTCCATGTATCTTAACTTAAACCACTCCCATGACTTGCTTCCTGCTAAAGTTTTTAATGTAGAGAGAGAAGAAGGAGGCAAGCACTAAGATAAGAGTTTCTAACATAGTTAATTGTGTGGTAATCTCTACATAGTCCATTTGTAATTGCCTTACCCTCTTCCCAGTGAAGCAAGTACCCTATTTATATGTAGGTCCTCAATCCTGTTTTCTAGGTCCATGGTCCTTGGTAATTGTTAAAAGTTAATAGTCTCATTATATAAAATTATATCAATGAATCGTCTCAATTTCAATAGGTCAGCTATGACTATATGCTGTTGCATTATCTACAAAAGCAGACTTAATGTTGCCAAAATGGCAGTCTTCCCAAAAAAGTACACTCTGCCTGCAGAGGAAAATGCCAAGCCATTGACCAAATTATCTGTCTTACATAACCTTTAGTTTTTAATTTAAGCTTTAGTCATCCTGTTTTCTGGTGAGAAAATAGCCTTAAAATAAAAAAATAAATAAAAATAAAGAAAAGGAAAGGTTTAAAGGGGCAAATGAGTTTTAGATCCTTCTTATTTTGTGTTACTTTCTATTGTAGAGGCTTGCAATTTTTAACAAGTTGTCAAAGGTAGCACATAAGTTTTAGTGTAAAATAAAAATCTCGAGAGATAAATGTAAGGTAAGTTTAACCATATATCTTTCAGAGAGTACAGTGTTTAAAATACAGATAGCATTCAAAAAGTATAGTAATTTTATAGGCTTGGGAGTAAAAGGCTATAGAAGAATGTAAAACTGCAGGTCTCAAAGTGTCATTGAAGTAAAATATGATGGATTATTCCTACCAGGATACTGGAACCTATATTCATTTTTAGTGAATGCATATTCTCAAAGTCTGGCAGTCAGACTTCCATAAGCCTCGGTGTTCAAAGGTGGACATGGTTCAGCTGAGAGCAACTATTTTCCATCATCTGCCTTTAGCCACAAAAAAATTTAAGAGTCATTCTTTAGCTAAATGACTCTACAAATGTGAGGGAGATGGCTTGAAAACTAAATATTAGGTAAGTCTTCAAAAAGTTATGCAGATGTTGCAATTGGTGTGTTAGGGGAAGTTTGGTCATGTGGTATCTTCATTTTCCTCCAGGTTCTCATATCTTACCAGGAATTAATTGTGATACTATTAACATTTGTAATTTTATCTTTTCAAAGTTAGTATAAAACAAATGGTTGATCTTTCTTCTTTATTTTCAGTAAACACTACCTTAAAACTACAGTGTAAAGAAAATCAATTGAATATACAAGGTAATGGATTGAGAAGGTGGGTCAAGGAACGAATTGATAATGAAAGACATTTTTGTAAGCAAAAAAGCAGAAAGAAGTTTCAAATACATAAATTACAACTTGTCTAGCCAAGAAATGAACATTCAACATGTTTTAATATGGAAATTTTAGCATGCTTTCTTTCTACCTTTAGCTACCTGTATTGTATAATAATTCCTTCATTTATAAATTCAACAAATATTTATTGAGTTACTAGTACATGACAGAAACTTCTAGGCACTGAGGATCTATTACTGAACACAGCAGCCAGTGCTCTTGTCCTAACAGGCACTATAATTGAAGAGCTAAATTCATTATAGGAGGGAAGTCTTCTCACACATATTACACTTCCAGCATAGGTTGCATCATATCTCTCTTGTTACCCCAAGAAGCATTTGAAGATTCAGCACAATAGAAACTAAAACCTGTTTTTCAGGTGCTAATGTTTGGGATTTTGTTTTTTAATGCATCGATTTTTATCGTTAAAGAAAATGAAAATAGAATCTCTGAGGATTCAAGAAAAAAAAACCCAGGGTAGAAAAACATAAAGGAAAGGAATATAGGAGCCAAGAAAGAATGGAACCCAGGAAATCAGGGTCAATGGGAGGCTCCGGGGTGTGACCTTGGCTCCAGGACCTCATCTGCCTACTGGTGACAGCATTGATCTATACCCAGGGCTTTCATCTGAAACTGCTGGTAGAACCAGTATTACAATATTTTGGGTTGTTTATATATCCTCATCTGTTATTGAATAGAGCTGGGCAGAATACTTTTATGAGTGCTGAGTTGTAATAGTAGTTAATAATGCTTCCATTATACTTTCAGTAGAGCATAGCTGTTAAGTTGTGAGGTTCAATTTATGGACCTGGAGATGTTTGGTGAGTTACTTAACATCTCAGTTCTTCAGTCTCTTCAAGTGTAAAATGGAGATAATAACATTGTCTTGCTAATAGGGTTGTCTGCTGCAAAGAATAAATGTGTTGTTATGTATACAGCACTTCCAACGGCACCTGTGCCATAGTAAAATCCAGTAGATGTTAGTATTATCTTCTTGCTTCCAAATATGTATATTGATAAAGACATTGACTTCCAGAGGCTGATGTTTTTATTAAATTTCTTACCTTCATTATGCATTTCTTTTCTCCTCCAAGCTTCTGCATCTAATCCATCATTGACAATTTAAGTCTTTTTAACATTTCTAGTTCTAGAACTGCTGATAACATATCAGAAGAATGAATCATTCAGCAGTAAGTTGGAAGTATAACAGAAGGGATAAAAGTATGACTGACCATTCTCACAGATCAAAGGGAACTCCACACTTGCATTGACAGTGTCTTCTTAAAATCTTTTCAGGAATTTTTTCACATACGGACATAATTTGTAAAGTCCAGTGGTTGGGTCATTTTGAGACAGAATTTCTACATGATGTTTCATTGTTCATGTACATTTTAAGAACTCAAAGACCTACCATTATACGCTACTTTTTATGTATCAGGTATATTTCCCAGAATACTGTAAACCTCTTAATTGATGATAATGCATAGGTGATGTAGATGCCATTAAAATTACTTACATTTTAAGTGTTATTTTAATTATTTGCAATTAAAAGTAGAAGTCTAAAATAATAACACTTGAAACCTGTAGTATTTCTCATTTATGGGGTCAGTACTGTTATTTATGGACAATGGCTTTGGAAGGTATACCTAGATGGAGCTGCATAATTGTATGTGTTCAGTGTTAGCATAAAATATATGTTCACAAAATAAATTGCAATTTAATGGTTTTATATTAAAAGATGCATTCTTTTGTTGTTGTAGTCAAGCTCTTCAAATAAACTGAAAATGAAATTATTTTAAAAATGAAAATCTCAATTTGTTACTTATTGGTGGTAATACATGATGAAGGCTGCAATATTATGGTTTACTTCATGAGACTTACTTTTTCTATAAAACTGAGGGTTAAAAAACTTTAAATTTAAATATCTCTTTCAGCCATGAGGAAATAAGATGGTTTAGAATTATCCTCACATTATAAACAATTGGACAAATTGACAAGATACCTAAAATAAGAATTTTCAACATTAGAAAACAGGCATAACAGGACTCTGATTCCTGAGATAAAGGAAACTAAGGAGAGGAGTCCTAAAAATCTTCCCAGCTTTCTGAGTAGGAGCAATTTCTAGACCACAGTTCAGGGAAGAGAGCTCAAATAGAACCAAGAAATGTTCATGGCTTGAGGAGACACAGATCAGGGTTTAGGGAGACTAAGGCACCTAGATTTTGTAAGGCAGAGTACACTACGGGAGCATACAGAGGAAGACCCCCAGGAATTTGCATAGATTTTTCCTAGGGTCTCTGGCCAAATACCAATCTGCATAGACATGAAGTGAATATCCAGGAGGCCAGGCAAAAACAACTTAGCAGGGTCTTGACTCATCAAACTTCCCAGAGTAAAAAGACCTCATTAAAGCCAGGAGATATTCAGTAAAGACAATAGAAAGATTCTTGAGCTTCTTGCCTTTGTAGATGTATAGTTTTCATTTGATAAATCTTTATTCATTTTTTCAATTTTGTTTCTATTCCTCTTCTTTCTCTCCTCCTGGAATTTCAAACATAACTATGTATAAAATATTTGATGTTGTTCCTCTGTTCAATAAAGCTGTTTTTTTTTTCTTTTCCTTTTTTAGTCTTCTTTCACTCTGTGCCTCACTTTGCATAATTTTATTTCTCTGTAAAATGTCAGTGATAAAAAAAAAACAGAAAGCAAAATAATAATGTAGCAAATCAAATGAGGATTTTCCCAAGTAACATATGGTGACAACACACATAATTTATTAATATAAATTCATGTTTTAACCAATTAAAAACTATATAGTCATCACAATGGCAATCAACACAATGGAAGCATAAAAAATGATTTAGTATTTATTACCAAACATTCCATTTTAAATCTTACCAAGATAGGTAACAAGGGAGCAGTTCCTATATGTGTGCATTTGTCCACCTGCTGTTGAACAAAACTGAAAAAGACAGAGAGCAAGCCAAATGGAAAGAAAAGTGGGAAGACATATATGTAAAAAATTTTTAAAAAGTATGAAGAAAGAAGGAAAGAAAGAGAGAAAGAAGAAAAGAAAGAAGAAAGAAAGAAGAAAGAAAGAAAGAAAGAAAGAAAGAAAGAAAGAAAGAAAGAAAGAAAGAAAGAAAGAAAGAAAGAAAGAAAGAAAGAAAGAAAGAAAGAAAGAAAGAAAGAAAGAAAGAAGAAAGACAGAAGGAGGGAGGGAGAAAGAGGGAAAAAGAAAAAGTGAGATAGAAAGTAAAGTGGAAAGAAAAGTAGAGAAGGAAGGAAAGAAAGGAAGAAGGAGAAGAAGGGAAAAAATAAATGAATGCTTGATATGAGCAACAACATGGATAAATCTCAAATTAATTATATTGAGTAAAAGAAGCTAGGCCCCCCAAAAACGTACATACTGTATACGCAGCATAATTAATTTGAGATTTATCTATGCTGTTGCTCATGTCAAGAAACTAATATAGTGACAAGAAAGAAAATCAGAGGTTGCCCTGAGGATAAGGGGTTAAAAGGTTTGGACAGAGTTACAAAAAGGAATAAGAAAACTTACGGATGGGCAACATTCCATTATAGATCATAGATCTATACCATAATTTGTTTATGTATTCACCTTTTGAATAATATTTAAGTTGTTTCCAGTTTTGTGTTATTGCATGTAAACTTTTGATGAACATTAATGTGTGACTTTGTATGCATATTCGCTTTCAGTTCCCTTGTGTAGTTAGAAGTAGAATGGCTGGGTCACATGGTAGCTACATATTTAATGTTTTAAGATATAAGAGTTTTCAAATTGTAGCATTTTGTAAGCCCACAAGTAGTTCTTCCACATCCTGCGACACTTGGATTTTAATTTTAGACATATTAATAAATATGTGGTTGTATATCATTGAAGTTATAATTTGCATTTTTCTAATGAATAGTGATGTTTAGCTTCTTTTCATTACTTATTTGCCATCTATATATCTTCTTGGTGAAGCATCCATTAAAATACTTTGTTCATTTTTTGGGGGGGGGGGAATTTTTTTTTTTTTTTTTTTTTTTTGAAACGGAGTCTTACTGTGTTGCCAGGCAGGAGTACAGTGGCATGATCTCAGCTCACTGCAAACTCTGCTTCCTGGGTTCAAGTGATTCTCCTGCCTCAGCCTCCCCAGTAGCTGGGACTTCAGGCACGCACCACCAAGCCCAGCTAATTTTTGTATTTTTAGTCGAAACGAGGTTTCATTATATTGTCCAGGATGGTCTCTATCTCTTGACCTCGTGATAAGCCTGCCTTGGCTTCCCAAAGAGCTGGGATTACAGGCGTGAGCCACTGCACCCGGCCTATTTGATTTTTTAAATAATTGAGTCTTGAGTGTTTTCTATATATTCCAGATAGAAATTATTTATTAAACTCTTTGATTTTCAATATTTTTTCAGTTGTAAGATTGTGTTTTCATTCTTTTAATAGTATCTTTTGCAAATCATAAAATATTAATTTTAACAAAGTCCAATTTATCATTTTCTTTTATTATTTTACTCTTTGTGTCATAGCAAAGAGAGTTTTACCTAACTCAAGTTATAAACAACTTATTTTATATTTTTTTCTACAAGTTTCATAGTTTTAGGTTTTACATTTAGGTCTATGATGCATTTTTTCTTAATATTATTATATGGTGCAAAAATATAGATTAAGTCTTATTTTACTGGATAGTTCATTCAATCACCATCTGTTTAAGATTATCATGCTTCCACTGACTTATTACCTATATTTGCCAGAATTCTCCAGGGTTTTCCAAGAAACAAAAACAATAGAGAGTGCGCGCGTGTGTGTGTGTGTGTGTGTGTGTGTGTGTGTGTGTGTGTGTGTGAAGAGATTTACTATAAGGAATTGGTTCACATAATTATGGGGGCCAGCAAGTCTAAAATGTTTAGGGTGGGCCAGCAGGCAGGAGACCCAGGAGAACTAATGCTTCAGTTTGAGTCTGAGAATGCTCTTCTGTAGAATTCTCTCTTGCTCAAGAAGACTGACCTTTTTGTTCTATTCGGGTCTTCAACTGATTGAATGAGACCCATCTGCATCATGGAGAGCAACCTGCTTTACTCAGTGTTCATCAGTTTAAGTGTTAATCTTATCCCAAAACATCCTTGCAGAAACATCCAGAAGAATGATTGATCAAATATAGTTTAGTCTAATAATTTTACCAAAATAATATTTGACCATCTTGGGCCCCCAGTGGCGAAAGTCAAGTTGAAAGTTAAAATTGAGCTCCTTTGTTAAAAATCAAATTACCATATAGGTGTGTGCCTATTTCTAGACTCTCAGTTTTGTTCCATTAGCCTAGTAGTCTATCTCTATTTCATGACTCTATGATGGCTTAGCTTTATAGAAATTGTTGATATCTAAGGTTATTTTTTCTTCTTCAAAGTTGTTTTTGGTGATTCTAGGTCCTTTTGTTGCCATATTAATTTTAGACTACTCTCGATAAATTCTACAAAAAGGCATATGAGATTTTGATTGGTATTATATTGAATACAGAAATCAAGTTGGAGATAATTGATACTTTAGCAATATATTCATGTCAGATTTATTTCTAACCATTTTATTTTTGATGTCATTATGAATCATATTTCAATTTAAATGTTCAATTTATGAGTATTGGTGCGGATATGTGGAAATACTTTGATCATTTTATATCTATCTTGAATTCTGCAATCTTGCTAAACTAACGAATATTTGGAAATTTTCCAGAGGTTTTTTTTTTTTTGGGGGGGGGGTTGGGGGACAGAGTCTCACTCTGTTGCCAGGCTGGAGTGCTTGGCACAATCTTGGCTCACTGCCACCTCAGCCTCCAGGTTCAAGTGATTCTCCTGCCTCAGCCTCCCAAGTAGCTGGGACTGCAGGCACGCACCACCACACCCAGCTAATTTTTTGCATTTTTCATAGAGACGGGGTTTCACCATGTTGGCCAGGATGGTCTCGATCTCTTGAACTTGTGATAAACCCGCCTTGGCCTCATAAAGTGCTGGGATTGCAGGCATGACCCACCGTGCTCAGCCAAGATTTTCTGTAATTGATTTCCAGAGATCTTGTAGTATTGATTTCTCATTAATTCTATTTTTCTTAGGTAACATAGAGACTCATCTCATTGCCAAGATTATGGTCAATCTTGGTAAATGTTTTACATGTATCTGAAAAAAATGCATTGAGACAAAACAAAATAACAAAAACTTTGCTGTTAGGCAGAATGTTCTATAAATATCAATCAGATTGATTTGTTTGGTAGTATAATTCACTACCCTATGGGTTCTATCATTTTAAAAAAATATTTTCTACTTTCTATCACTTATTAAGAGATGAATTTTGAAATTCTTCACTATGAATGTGAATTGATCTATTTTTTTCATGCAATTCTTTTCACTTTATGTATTATAATACTACATATTCATTGATGCTCTATTATTTTTCTCTCATTCATTTTAGAGATTCTCTCTTCTAGGTCTTTGCAAATCTTTAATTTTGACTTGTTGAATCTGCTGTTATTCCCTTCCAGTGTGTGTTTTATCTCAGACATTGCAGTTGTCATCTCTGGAAGTTGAATTTTGCCTCTTGTAAGATATCTTCCATGTGTCTAGTAACCATACTCCATATTTCTTCTACTTTTTAAATGTATTCAGTACCTAAAAATGGCTGCTCTCATTTCTTCATCTATTAATTCCCTCACTGGTGTCATTTCTGGTTCAATTTTGATTGGTTGTTTTCCTCCTTATTTCAGGTCTATTTTCAGCTCCTTTTCCCCCCCACGGATGGTAAAGTTTTATTAGATACAGGCATGCTTGGTTGCTGTTGAATATTTTGTATTTCTATAAATATTCTTCAGGTTTTGTTGTTGTTGTTGTTGTTGTTGTTTTTTTTTTTTTTCTGGAGCACAGTCAGTTGGTTGGAAATAGTTTGATTTTCACTTCTTGCTTTTAAATTTTCTCAGGAGAGTTCATAGTAGCCTTTAGTCCATGGCTAATTTTCTTCCATTACTAGGCAAAGTAATTCTGAGTACCCTACTTCATATTTCATGATGTAAGTGGTTTTCCACTCTGCTGAGATCAGGAATCATTCCTCCTAGCCCTGTGTGAGTTCTAAGAATTGTTTTCACAATTTTTTTCTGTGTTTTTGTTCATAGACATGGTAGTTTCCTCACATAAATACACTGATCAGAACTCAGCTGAAGGCTTCAGGACTACTTTCTGCATGACATTGGATATTTCTCTCCCTCTCTCTCTCTTTCTCACTCTCACTCTCTCTCTCTGTCTCTTTCTCTGCCTCTCTCCCTCTCTCCCTCCCTTGGTAACACTAATGTCTCTGGTGAATTTCCTATAAACCCTAGCCAACTTGGACTTTCCCTCCTGGACTCCCAGCCTCATTTCCTCAACTTAGAGAAACTTCTGGGTTCTGTCAAGATTCCCATTATCCACACCACATTCTGAGAACTCTAAGCCAATGATAGCTAAGAAGACTATAGGACTCACCTCTTTCATTTTCAGTTTCTCAAGTATCAACGTCCTTAATTGCTTGCTGTCTAATGTCTTTAAAACTGTGGTTTTATATATTGTGTTTTATACTTTAGCTGTTTAGGGGGACTGGTAAATTGGTTCTTGTTATTTCATCTTTTTTCAAAAGCCGAAGTCTTCTGAATTTTCTAAATAATTTTTGATTCAGATATTGACTTTGGCTTTAGATTTGTTCAATACTATAATGTAGTTTGATTTCTAATGAAGAACATATTTTTAAGATAAAAGTGTAGAGCATCTGAGATGCTCCATCTTGTAGAAATGACAGTAATCACTCACTTAGGATATAAGTTAAATGCACATGGAAAAATTAAAAAATGGCTTTTTTCGGGTAATACTCTGCTCCGCCCTGATGATAGGATTCTCACAGATGTCTATTTAAACTTTACTTATATTATACAGGGGAGTATACAATGGTAGAGTATATAGATATTAAAGAAAAAGAACAAGGGTCTCTTTGTGGCACAAAAGAATACTATAGTTCCTCAGCAAGACAAAATGTACAAGAGAATTAGAAATTGTCCTTTGACCTTCTGAGCTCTTATTTCACATTTTAGAGAGAAAAAGGGAAACAATTTATTTCCAGTTGTGAGAAACACACATTCACCCGTCCAAACCCAAAGAATGGACCGGGAGACACAAAGAACAGTGGAAGCAAGACTTTTAATGGTGGTCTTACAAGATCGGGTGTCTAGTAGGCAGGCACACCTGGGGCAGTTACAGCTGGTAATTTATCTCCCAGCATGCAAGTCCCTCCCTCAGTTCCTCACTGGTCTAGTACTATGGGGTTACAATTTTCCCAGACATTTCCTAAGTTTCATTATCCCGCTTACAAGGTAATATCCTGTCCCCTTCCCTGCTTAAGTTTCAATTTCCCAATAATGGAGCTTTCTTCCCTCTTGTGGGCTGACCCTGCCTCTACATTTTGTTTGCTTATCATGACTTTCTAGGAGCATGAGCCCTGTGGTTTTTTACTTCTGCAGGCTGGCTGGCTGCCAGTGCTTGGATTTATCATGCCTTAAAGATGGACCATTTAAACTGTTTTCTCACACAGTTAAGACGTAATAAATCAAAATATTCAAGCTCATAGTTCAAGAGATAAAATTGTATCCATCAATATCAGATGGAAAATGAGAGACAAGGGTTTTTATGCCTGAGTTTATATGTTTAAAGTCATGCATGTGATAACCTCTGTGCCCTCTACCAGTCAGTTCATGTCTTCCTATAGTCATGGAGTCATTCATCCTCCTGTATTATTCACCTAACACAGACTGCCAGCTAAGTAAATACTGGGGCAATCAGAGCAATTTACTAGTTTACTATTCATTTTTTCTTTTATTCATTCATTTATTTATGTATGCAGTATATATTTATTTAGCACTAATATGCCAATCATTGTGAGAAAATGCCCCATATATTACTTAATATTTCATAAAATAACCCAAATGAAGAACAATGAATTTATAGGTTTAGAAAGGTTAGGCAATTTCCCCAACCACCGTCACCCTCCTCCACATGATAGGTACTAGAGGTAAACTTTGAATACATTTTTGTCTAACGTTAAGCCTGACTTAACGTCAATACTGTCCCTTACAGAAATTGCCTATGAAAAGTAATCTGAAGTGTAGAACAAGCTTATTAATTAGCATGTGACAATATCCCATGTGGATGATTCTGGCAAGTACTTCCCCTTTACAAACTATTATGCATTGTATTATGATATCTTTTACTGTGTGATGGAAACATTAATTTCTATTACATTTAGAAAACTGACAAATTTGAATTTGATTGAAGAAAGGACACTTTATGTAAATAAAGGTTTTATAAAACTCAGTAAGGTATAATATATATGCTATAAAACATACTCATATTAAATGCAAATTTAACAAATGTATACATGTATACACCTGTACACCTAACACTAAAAAGAAAACATACAATATTTCCACCACTCCAAAAGTTTTCCTTCTCAATAACCCCAATAGCCAGCACCAATCACTTCTGCTGTATGTCAATATATATTTGCTTTATGTTGTCCTTCTTGTCTATTATTGGACTACATATATATCATATTGGATTACATATACATCTGAAATAATATCACATATTCTCTATTGCATTTGGCTTCTTACACTTAGCATAATGGTTTGAGATGCATCCATGTTATCACATGTGTCTGTAGTTCCTCACTTTTTTTTGTGAAGTAGTACTTTGTTGCATGGATATATCACACATGTTTATTCGCCATTCTTTTAATGGGTGTTTGTATATTATTTCTAGTTTAGGGCTATTATGAACAAAGTTATGATGAAAATTCTATATTGGTTTTGTGTGGTGTGATGTTTTCATGTTTGTTGTATATTATGGACTAAATGTTCATGTCCCCTCAAAATTCGTATGTTGAAACCTGATCCCAAATGTGATAGGTATTTGGAGGTGAGGCCTTTGGGAGGTGACTAATCCTGGATGGAATTAGTACCCTTATAAAAGGGATCCCAGAGAAATCCCTCACCCCTTCTGCAGTATGAGGATACAACAAGAAGTTGTCAGTTTGTAACCTGGAAGAGGAACCTCATTAGAGCTCTAACTGCTGGCACCCTCATCTCAGACTTCCAGCCTCTAGAACCGTGTGAGAAGTAAGTTTCTGTTGTTGATAAATCACCTAGTTTGTGGTGTTTTGTTACAGAAAATTAAGCTAAGTAAGACAGTTCTCTTTGGCAAGTAATAGTGTATTTCTTATATTTTATGGTAATCACATGTTAAAGATGTCAAGAGATTATCAAACTTTTGCAAATTGGTTATACCAATTTAACATTCCCCAGAGTCACAAAGCTAAGAGAAAATTCAGTTACTCCACATCCTCATCGATACTTCAGTGTTGTGAAACTTTTTAATTTTAGCCATTATAATGAATATGCAATGATATCTTCTTATGGTTTTACTCGATATCTCTTTGACGACTAGCAATGTTGACCATCTTTTCATGTGCTTGCTGAACATCTGTATATCTTCATTGTAAAGTATTTGTTTTAAATCTCCCATCTCTTTTATAAAGCAATGTCATATTTTTGAGATAACAAATTTTTTTTGTACAATGCATTTTTAATTCATGGTTTAACCAAACACATGGTAAATGCACACTTTAGTGTACAATTATGTAAATTTTGCCAAATGAATATGATCATATAATTACCACAATCAAGGTATGGAACAGTTTCATTGTACTAATTTGCTAGGACTACCCTAACCAAGAACCACACATTGGGTGGTTAACCCTAAGCCTACCTTAACCCTAATACAACAAAAATGTATTATCTCATGACTTTTGGAAATAGAAGTTCAAAATCAAAGTGACAGCAGGATTGATTCCTTTTGAGGTCTGAGGAATAATCTGTTTCAGGCCTCTCTTGCTGTCTTGCATCTGGTCATCTTCTCCCTATGGCTGTTTATCTTGTCTTCCCTCTCTGCATATCCCACTGACCAAATTTACCTTTTTATCAGATTAGATCTACAGTTATATTGTTAATATGGTTTGGCTGTTTTACCACCCAATCTCATCTTGACTCTCATGTGTCATGGGAGGGACCTGATGGGAGGTAATTGAATCGTGGGGGTGGCTCTTTCCCATGCTGTTCTTGTGACAGTTAATAAGTCTTGTGAGAGCTGATGGTTTTATAAAGAGGAATTCCTCTGCACATGCTCTCTGGTCTGCCACCCTGTAGGACGTGACTGTGCTCCTCATTCACCTTCTGCAATGATGGTGGCACCTTCCTAGCCATGTGGAACTATGAGTTAATTAAACCTCTTTCATTTATAAATTACCCAGTCTTGGGTATAGCTTTATTAGCAATGTGAGAACAGACTAAGACATTGTATTAGAGCCCACTTTAATGATCTTGTTTTAACCTAATCATTTCTATAATAGAAAGACACTATCTTCAAAACAGGTCACATTCTAATTACTGAGTGTTAAGACTTCAATGTATGATTTTCTTTTTGGTAAGAGAGGCACAATTAAATCTATAACATCTACTAAATAAAAAAATTTCCTTGTGCTGCTACTGTGTAGCCAATACCTTTTATTGGAGCCAATAACCTCCAGCCCTTTCTAACTATTGATTTCTTTCCTTTCCCTAAGGTTTTGTCTTGTTCAGGATATCATTTTATGAGAACCATAAAGTATGTAAACTTTTGAGTTTGGCTCCTTTCATTTATCACAATGCTATGGATATTCATCCATTTTGTTTCATGCATCTGTATTTTTTTCCTTTTTATCGTTGAATAGTATTATATTGTATAGCTGTAACAGTTTGTTTATCCAATAAGTAGTTGAAAGGTATTTGACTTTTTTTTACAGGTGTTTGGTGATAAAAAGTTAAAATATTAAATTTTTGGTAATTGTTTGATATGGGGTAAAATATCCCATTCTTATGAGTATGGTATAATATTATAATATTTTCTGTTACCTAACTGTAGCTGTTTGTTATTTAATAGTTCATTAAGTGCCAATGAAACAATCACTTGTATGGAAACTAGATTTTTAAGAAAAAAACTTACTTTTGTGGCCCTCTACTATTCTATGCCTTGGCTTTCCACAGTCTAAAGGCACTACTATGTCAGATGATCAATTCCCTTGAGTAACCTGAACATTCCAACATTCTGAAATCATCCGACAGCTTACCTCACAAGGTATGTGATTTGCATCCCAAGATACAGCATATGTCAAATGAAATACATGCCCCACTACTACAAAACAAGACTCATCAATGTTCTAGCCTATAGTGGAAGGATTCTCATTTTCTGATATACCCTACCTCTTGGTTTTCCAATTCCACCATTCAGGTTCTGTTTTATGCATAATTTCATGGCCACACAACTTACACAACTGTGCATTGTATAAGTTAACAATATACTTGCCTACCAAAATAGAAATCCCTGAAAAATATTTTAAACAACTAAGATTTATTTATTTTATGCAATAAAATATCTAGCACTAGAAAGTTTAGGGCGTGCTGGGCACAGTGGCTCAAGCCTGTAATCCCAGCACTTTGGGAGGCCGAGGCAGGTGGATCACGAGGTCAGGAGATCAAGACCATCCTGGCTAACATGGTGAAACCCCGTCTCTACTAAAAATACAAAAAACTAGCTGGGCGAGGTGGCGGGTGCCTGTGGTCCCAGCTACTCGGAGGAGGCTGAGGCGGGAGAATGGCATGAACCCGGGAGGCGGAGCTTGCAGTGAGCCGAGATCGTGCCACTGCACCCCAGCCTGGGTGACACAGCGAGACTCCGTCTCAA
>NW_016803479.1:1103963-1127786 GCF_001698545.2 Rhinopithecus bieti | reverse complement strand
CCCCCCCCAAAAAAAAAAAAAGAAAAACGGATCCTTACATCATTTATGTCTGTTCTCCTTAGAATAAAGTGTTGATGACAAAATGGTCACTTCTTCAAGATTTCATTTTATATTCTAAGCCTGGAACAAGAGAAAGAATAAATAGTTTTAATAAACAGCACCAGCATATTTCTGCTAACTCTTATTTGTTAGAACCATGTAATATGGACATCATTACCTACTAGAGAAATTGATGTATTGAGTTCTTAGCTTTTATAGCCTCCAAGTTTCAGGCAGGAAAATAAGAATGGGGTGTGAATGACTTTTATGTAGGCACCTGAGTGATTTCCATAGTGATAAATAACTGATAATCTATTCTCTAAACTCTTAAATAACCCCAAATATTTTTCCTTATTCTTAGCAAGGAATGAATTCTTGACTAAGTATGGTTTTTGTGTTGCTGTTAAATTTAGTGTTCTGCCGAAAGTATTCCACCATCTTCTAGCTTCCAGTGGCACAGATGAAAAGTTCAATATCAATTTGATTATAATCTGAGAGATAACGTGTTCCTTCTGCCTGGAAACATATAATAATTTTTTGTTTTCCAGAAGAGTTCAATAATTCACCAATGTGTGAGTACACAAGGGTAGGCATTAGTTTTATCTCGTACAACAGCTGATAAATTAGTTATTTTTTCCCTCTGCACACTTTGTCTCCAAGTCAAGAAGATATTTGCTATTACAGTTAAAATATTACCTCTTTCCTTCTGTTTCATTTCTCCCTGGAATAGCTGTTGTTTATATTGTGGGTCTTCTGATCACTCTTCAAAATCTATTATCTTTGCCTTTTGATTCTCCTATATTTATACTTTATCCTGTATTTCAAAATGATTCTCACTCATCAGAGATTTTATGAGTTACAAAACCGAGTCTCAATAGCAACTGTTTTCTTCCTTTAATTCTTCCATAATTATTTTTATGAATTTTTCTCCTGAATACCAGAAAATGCATATATTATTATCGTTTGTTCACAATGTCATTTCTATCCCTCCGTAGCTTTATTTCATTCACAATTTCCAACTTCACCTCCCCCCAATCTCTCTATTTCCTCTTTGCTCTTCTCTATGATTGCAGAGCTTTATGCTTTTTGGATAAAGGCTTGTTATTAAAGTATATCAAATGATGAAAAACAAAGCAATATCTGCTATCATAGACTGGGACATAGTGCCTGGCCCTTGAAACAAGCATCTCTGTTCCAAAATTATTTTGTATTTTTCAAACTTCAGTAGCAGCGTAGACTCAATGTATCCTTCTAGCTCTTTCTTAAACTCTAGAAGGCTAAGGAGATGTAAAGCTCATTCACATATTATTCCAGAGCTCCAAACACCTCTGGGTTCCAAGTCTTCGAGGACTTGATACTTTCTGATCTTCTCCCAGGCTCATACCTCACTAAACTGGATTGTAGTTTCCCTCGGAGGGGTTGGGGGTGGTAGAGTTAGGTAGGGAATAAGAGGATAGGAGGGCTAAAGTGAAAATCTGGAGAAGAAAACCTTCATTATATTCCTCTATTGGAAACCCATTAGAGGTTAGCACCTCTCTTGAATTTACATGGCTATTGTCTATATGCTACTTGGCTCATAAAGATTGTTAGCTTGGCATTCAAATTAGAACTGGGAGCTATGTTTGGGTTGCCACGTTCCCGGCACACCATTCTTCTACAACATTCTTATTTTAAGGTCATCCTTATTTTTTCTATTGTTTTTATGAGATTGAAATCAGTTTACATCTTAGTTACAGTTTTTTCTTGTTATCTTTCTTAGTTTTGCCTTTTTTCTTGCAATTGTAATTTTAATTTATAGTTTAATGTTCAGTGGGAGCTTGTGTTGCTTTGGTTATTTTTGTTTGTTTCTTCTTGTTCTCCTCTACACTCCCCCATGCTACTCTCATGGTGAATATTCTGTCCTTGAGGCTCCCCTGGCTCACAGTCCAGAACCAGATATATGATGGCAACTAGAATTCTTATCCTACAGTGATAATGTTGATCTCATAGGTATCCCTACTAAGAGGAAGTTGTATTTTCTGGATTTCCTACAAATGTTTTCTACTTATTTTTGTTTACTTCCTTTCAAACAATTTGAGGTATATCGACAGAAAAAAAAATCATTGTTTTCATTTCCTAATGTGTATATGTACATATTAGGAAAAGAAACCTTTATGAAACAAAACATGTGCAGGTTTACATGTGATGCACTGTAATATTTTTTATTTTAATTTTTTTATAAAAAATACTTGTTATGCCAGTCTAGATTGATTTCGAATCCAATAATGGTTGCAACTTGTAGTTTGAGAAACACTGATCCACTTTCTCTGAGTATGAAGCTTTCTTAAAATTTATCTCCTGAGAGTGTTTCACCAGTTTTTATCGAATTATTTTATATGGCATTAGAACCGCATAAAATTTTCTGATGTCAAGTCAGTGAATCTGGCTCAGGTACTTTTCTTCTCAAAGGATATGTGACTGTATACTAGACACATCTGGAGTCTAGAAAGTTTGAAGCACCAACACCTGCTGCTATTATATTTTTCTATTCTGCAATGTTCCATGAAAACCTTTGCCTTGTTTTGAATGTGAACCTTTGCCTGGTTTTGAATGCGAACATCTTATTATTTTGTTTCTTTTTTCCTGTGTGCTTACAGATCAGAGAGATGTTCACAGTATAAACTTAGGCTGTCTATCATGATCAGAAGTAATGAATTTGATTAACTTATAAAGACTTGAGAAGCCCAAATATCAATGATTGTAGTATGAAATCTATATGTAATTATAAACACATAAAATGCTGACTACAAAAGCAATTTATTAATGGAAAAAATATGTATTTATTATAGGGCAAGAGGTACATAAACAAAAAATAAACACACAGTTCATATAAGTGCTTGAAAAAATAAAAAAAATATCTGCCATCTTAAATTTGTAAAATAATTTCTGTGCATTTTTTTATCGTGTTTCCAAAGTAAGATAACTGTAAGTTAGTCCTTTTTTGTATTGATAAATGCCTTTCTTCTCTTTTGATTATCTGCCCTGCTCCCTTGTCTATATTTTACATCCATTACTGTTACATGTACTTGTATAACACACAAGAATGTCATCAAAAGATGAATAATATCAGTTTTGTGAAAATACTTCCAGCATAGCTGAATAAATATATTATGTAAATGTAGCACATGATTACCTTTAGCTTTATTATTTTCCATCAGAAGGCCAAATATACTTTATCTAAAAGCTAGGTAAATAACTGACTCTTAAAAAAGTCGTTTAATGTTTTACTTAGGCAAGCATTAAATAAAGTTGCCCATACATATTTTTTCTTTAACTATGAAATATGTGAACACCTCAGATTTTTACTTGTTTTCTCTTATCACAAAGTGCTTCCATGCTCATTTCTCCCTTTCTATATAATGACCTAATATGTGTATGTACAATAATTTTCCTTTATGAAGGGTTCCACAATCATTTATTTTAAATGTAACATTTCTTTAACATACGTAATCATTACTCAGTACATGTCAATAAGCTTTATTTGCAAGATAGTGGAATAAGAGTCCTTTTCCTGGCTTACTTATAAGTATACAAAATCACAAGGAATATAAGTTAGTTATTGCAGATTGCACAGTCGGTGGCAGAGCTGAAATTAGCACGCGGATTTCTAGCTTTCATCATCTGCAGCAGTGCTTCTTAAACTTGGAATTTGGAAACCCTGCAGGAAATTTTTATGCTTCAGAACTTCAACTTTTGTGGTGGTATTGAGACATAGGCTAAGGTGACAGATCAGATATAAATTAAACATGAAGATAGTGATCATACTTTCTTCCCTGAAAACCAAAGAAATGTCTCGTAGAGTCCTAATGTTCTTTGGAACATGGTTTGAAAATGATAGTTCTAAGCCAATGTATCTGCAAGTGTGTTGTGGGCAAAATTTGAGTTTACTTAAAATAAAATTTTATTGGCATGAATGTGAAAATGAAATTCATACATATTTTAAAGTTTTGTTTATTTTGTTAACTGAAGGAAATCACAGAGACTGTGTTATGTTCATTTGCAATAGGACTATCCAGATGGTGGATTGGGTCTGTGGTATTTCCCCAAAATCTTTGGCCATAGAATTATTTCATCAAAAATACATCTATTTTACACAAATCGCTTTCAGAACACAGCTTAAACCAAAGATCGATATATACACTGTGTAATACATTTGTAAGGTATCAAATATATATATTTCACTTAGAGAAGGTTCTAATATAAAGTTGTAAGTACCAAAGTTGCATTCGTCAATTGTTACATTAATTATTTTAAAAATTAAATATCCAAGTTCTCTTATATTTTAGAGAAAACAAAGTAAACATGTTTAGAAGTATGATGGCTTCTGATATCCTTTCTCATAATCTATTTAACTGACAGTGATCAGCAAAGATTCCAAGAGAGCGATCCTTTTACACATCATTTGCTAACTTATTTGTCCATTTGTTCCCAACCAGAATCGTCTATAGATCTAGTAAAGATCTTCTGATCTAGTATGGTAAGAATAGAACCTAGAAATTTCTTTTATATAAAACAAATGTCCAAGTAATTCTATTGAATTTAGAAACCACAAAATCTAAATTAAAAAAAAAAATTCTTTGTCAAAAATTATCAAGTGGAAAAGCAGACAAAAGAAGTTCTACTTTCAACTTCTGTCCCTTCTCTTCCATCACCCTTCAGGATTTGCAGGGTAAATACAGAGGCAAGTTAAATGAGAGTTGAATCATTTTCACTTTTAAAACCAGCTTTTCCTCCTACAACTTCTTCATCAATCAGAAAGTCTTTCTTTAACTGTCTGGAAAATACTGTCTATATGATCTTAAATTTTTGTGTGATACTGTTTTCCCTCCTGTCTCTTTATAGGGTCATAATATAAAAAATGGTTGCCAGAAATGTGAATTGCACCAGAGAAATGAAAATCTATAAGGTTAAAGTTTTGAAGTAATAGCTCGAAATATAATTGAATTTAAGATTCCCTCAAATATTTTAGTTATGAACCCCCCCCTTACTGTCCTTAAAAAGTTTTTTGTGCCTTTAAATTCTAGATACAATCGCAAGGGAAAATATACGTCCTGCCTCTAAAAAATTTAGGGTCCCCCAAAAGAGAGACTCTGGAGTCATACAAACACATTCTTTAAGGTCTAAAAAATAATTCATTATATATGAGACCTTTGACTTATTTCAGTAGATCAAATGCAGTTTTGCCTAGTAGATGTTTCCACTAAAATAGAAAGAATTTCACTTTAAAAAAAAAATCTAGGCTTTAAAAGAACTACCCATATTTTATTATATTCTTCAGGTATTTTTGTACCTTATGACATAATAAAATAACTAAAATTTTTCTTTTTTAGATTAAGGTACTTAATTTGCATAATAGGATCTACGATTAATTTATTTTTTGAAGGAAGGGATGAAGAAACTAATATCATTGTGTTTAGCTTTTCATAATTTAAAATTTGATTATCATTGTATATGCCTCTCTCTATATATACACACACACACACACACACATACACACACACACACACACCCTCCTGTCTTTCAATCCTAATTTTAATCAGCTGTTTCACAGAGGATTTGGAATTGTCTCCTTCTAGATCTCTGCTTCCATTGTACTATGTCTGCTTTATACTTTTAGCATAGAATATTACTAACCAAATAAACTTCTGACCATTAAGGAAACATTCCAAACATTGATTGGAAAACACAGAAAGATGTTTTCTTCTGATATAATAACAAGAAATAATAGCATGAACTCAGATTTATATATTGCTACCCATGTGCCAAAATGCAGCACTAAAAGTTTTGTATTCTTTTCTCATTTAACTCTTAAAATAATCCCATGTTACAGATAAGAAAACTGTTTCACAGAACAATTACAGAACTAGTTCAGTGTCTCATACTTATTACGTGACAAAGCCTGAAGCCTGTATTCAAATGAGTTCTATCAGGTCACAGAATCTGCATCTTAAATGATGAGGCTAATAGTCTCTTTAAAAAAATCATCAATTGAATATGCTTTGTTTTTAACTCCTGAAAAAAATACAGTACTTTGGTTTGGCAGAATATACTTTGGTGTCATAAATGTGTGTGTGTGTGTGTGTGTGTGTGTGTGTGTGTGTGTGTGTGCTTTTCAAACTATGTTGTAAAATAAGAAGTTATAGAAGAGACGAATAGGTAAATGGGCCTTTCTTTGAAAATATAATCAGGGAGAGACTTCTTGCTTTTTCCCCCTCCAACTATTTTTTAAAAGAGTATCCATCTTCACTATCAAACAAATTCAATGTCCTCTGCAAAGTCTTCCATAATCACTCTGGATATGAGTAAATCTTCATTTCCTTTGGAACCTGATACCAAGCTGTATTTTGCTTTACCCCACATTTCACCCTCTCTAGCTATGTCACTAAATAAATATTGAGAATCTAACCTGTATCTGTACTTAACTTTTACCTAGTTCCATATGATGTGTAATTAGTTTTCTATATATATCAACCACAAGAACATATGCAAATCATTCTACTTTTAAATGACAGTGAGTGAAATTAAAATATCTCTTTTCACTTGTTTCCTTGCATCTATCCCATCCTGTTTAACTTCAAATAGGTCAATTTTTTGTAGATCTTTGTGAACCAAGTACTTCAAACCCAATATTACTTACACTCATTGGTCTGTGCCTTCACTGAACATCCTAAGCAATGAGAAAAAAAACGTTTATTGTGTTTTTTTTTGTCATAGTTCCTCTTATTGAATTCCACTTGGCTTTTCTGCCTAAAGAGATTTTCTGTGTAATGATCACAAGACCATGCCTGACATGGTTAAAAAGATAGAACATTGAGACTTAAGACATATTTAGCTTAATCTCTGACTAATTAATATTAAAGTCTTCACACTCGAACTCAAGAGATTGAAATTCAAATAAAAAAATTATTCAGCTTTTAAGTACATGAAGCATCAGCATTTGTAAATGTTGAAAAATATATATTCAAGTAACATTCTAAAAGGAAATTCAATGTAAATTTCTCTTTATAACAATATGGTAATTTACTATTTAAATACATTTGATTTGCTCCATAGTCTCTGTATCCAGTTAGTATAAGTCCTTACGTGTCAGCTCTTTACAGGGCTTTAACAAGTGCAGAGTCTGAGGTGATAGGGAGTTTGGTTTATTGATCTACTAAAATATAAAACAGATGAAATCTTCTTCAATGAATCTTCAAAATAGTTATCATTTATAATTTTATTTGGTGAGAAATTATTTTTTTATGAAGGGAAAATCCAGCACAAACATTTACTAGGTACTAAGTAAAATGACAGTACTTTTCTGTTACATATGTTTTCCATGTACCACTTCTGAAACAGGACTTACCCTCGTTTTACAAATGAGAAAATGAGATAGATAAAAGTGTTGAAGTAGACAATTGATCAAAGATTGCAAACCCGGCCAGCCAGGATACAAAGCTTATGCACTGCATTATCCCATTCAGTGCATGTACTATTTAGTACATGGCCAGCCACAATACAAAAAGGCCAGCCAGAGATTACAAAGCTTACGCACTGCATTGTCCCATTCAGTGCATGTACTATTTAATACATGGCCAGACCAGAATAAAAAAAGGTCAGCCAAGATACCAAAATTGACATATTGCATTGTCTTAGTGCATGTACTATTTAGTACATGATAAGCCAGGGTGCAAAAAGGCCAGCCAGGATACAAAACCTACACCCTGCATTGTACCCTTCAGTACATGGTACTAAATGGTACACGTACTGAATGTTTCAAGTGTCATTCTAAAATATTCATATAATAAAATATTTATATAATATTTTGAAATATTTATTTCTTATATAGTTATATATCATTTACTCAATCATCTATTCTGGTATTATATCATGACTGCAATAATGCAATGTAGTGGATTCTCTGCTCATGAACTAAATAAATGTGCGTTTATGTCTCCATATATGTTTCATGAACCAAGGTTAAAGCAAATCTGCTCAACTGGCAAATTATCATACCAATACACCCTGGGATATTAAAGGGGGCTTGTATCACTTCACATGTGAGAAGGGTGAAAAAGATATCTCTAAAATGGAACATACCAACCAGACATGATGCTATTCTTGCACAGTCTTTCAATCAGTGATGTGATTGGTGAGAAGACATAATGAATAAAGCTGTAAACTTTTACAAGTTTTTTGTTTTTTTGTTTTTTTTCTCATATAGCAAGCAGTTTTAAGGAGATGAGGTCAGTCTATGGTAACTTAAATGTATTATCAAAAACCAAGACCTCTGCCTGTGTTCTCTGTATTTAGGTGTTGTGCTTTGCCTCAACACACCATGGCATGAAGCTTGCAATATTGGAACTGTTTAAGGCAGGAAGGAAGAAAACAGCAGCCCTGTCAGGAGTAGTCTTCAACTATATTTCAATTATAAAGTCTAGGCAATTCACAACAATTTGTTGGGAAAAAAAATCAATGAAATAAGCAAGTTGTGGGTTTGCCATATATGTTTAAGCATAATACAAAGATGATTTGGGGTAATTTTTCTTCAAGGCTTGTAAATTACTTTTGCTTGTATGCAAAAATCATTTTTTTCTTTATTTGGATTCTTGATACTCACTAAAATCCATCCATTTTCTATGTGATTACCAAAAATTATAACTTTAGAGGCTTTAATTTAGTTGGCAGTTGCCTTAAATTCTCCTAAAGGCTAACTTTCTCTATGATCCCCGACCAGAGATCATAGTCAGCCTTTGCTACTATCCACTTACTCCCAATATTGATATTTGAACATTCGTCCTTTTCTTTCTTTCTTTTATTTTTTAAATGTAATGTGAAAGTGTAACTTATCACTATCTATCCAGATATAGATACTGAGATACATGTGCTGTAGTAACTTAATTGAACTTTCATTTTCCTTTTATAGTATGTAAGCATGAAGCAGGTACTTTGCATATGTTTTCTCAAACTTTTCCCTCAGTGTCTAGTTGTGCCTGTATCTAGGTAGAAGCTTAATAAATATTAATTGAATACATAATTATATTTTTCTTTTGATTTTTTCTTCATATATTTTAAAGAAAGCAAATTCCATTCTGAAACCAAAATGGTTTCCTATGTTATATTTAATATACACTTATAAAGAAAGTATACTTTTAAATATCAGTTTTGACTTATTTAAAAACTCGCACTTAGGATCTAGTTCTGTAAATGTTGAGAAGTGTGTCATTATATTCCTCTTTCTTTTGAAATGAAATGTCAGGTGTACAAATATCATGAATTAGTACTTAAAACAGAGTGACCTTTGTGTAAGTATTTGAATAATAAGATTAAAATTGTTGGTTTACTGAAAACAGATATATCTTATCAGTTATTGGTGAAATACTCATATATTTAGCTTTAGACTCTTATTTCAGTGAACATCTGATATCTACAGGCTCTAAAACAGGATAACAAGAAAATAACTTGAAATGATGACTAGGTTTTCTATCTCAGTTTTATAAGTAATCTTGGTATAATTGATAAAAGTAAATAAATTAATATAAATGGGATAAACTTTATAAATAAGCTTTGTGTGTAATTTGAAATTTTAAAGTTATATAAGTGATAAATACTCAAATGGCTAGGTTATTTTCAAATAAGAAAAAAACATAGAAACACAAACTATAGAATATAAACATGAGTTTGTTTTCAGCTTCTTAAATTTTACAGGAAGAGTAAAAATATTTGAGTCTATTAACACACATAAAATCATGTTAGGGCAAAAGATGTTTCTAAAAAATTAGAAACACCTAGAAGATTACCATGTAGAAAATACTGGTATGTGGCAAATCAGTTTAAAATTCCTTATTTTCTCGATTACCTCTAGAAAGTAAGGTTACTAAGCGTTAAAATTATAATTAGTATACAATTCTGTATTAAAATAGTATCAAAAAATTAAGATATATTTTAAAAGAAAACTATAAAAGGCATAAAATGTGTTCTCTATTAAAAAAATACAAAATATCTTTTTCTAAATTTGAGGTTATATGTATCAGTCCGTTTTCACACTGCTGATAAAGACACACCTGAGACTGGGCAATTTGCAAAAAAAAGAGGTTTAAATGAACTTACAGTTCCACATGGCTGAGGATGCCTCACGATCATCGTGGAAGTCAAGGAGGTGCAAGTCACATTTTCGTGGATGGTGGCAAGAAAAGAGAGGACCACTTGTACAGGCAAACTCCACTGTTTATAACCATCATATCTCATGAGACTTATTCACAAGAACAACTTGGGCAATATCTGCTCCCATGGTTCAGTTACCTCTCACCATGTCCCTCTCACAACACATGGGAATTAAAGATGAGATTTGGGTGGGGACACAGAGCCAAACCATGTCATTCGTCCCCTGGCCCCTCCAAAATCTCATGTCCTCACATTTCATAACCAATTATGCCTTCCTAATAGTCCCCCAAAGTCTTAACTCATTTCAGCATTAACTCAGAAGTCAACAGTCCAAAGTCTCATTTGAGACAAACCAAGTTCCTTCTACCTATGAGCCTGTAAAATCAAAAGCAGGTTAGTTACTTCCTAGATACAATGCAGGTACAGGCATTTGGTAAATACAGCCATTCCAAATGGGAGAATTTGGCCAACACAAAGTGACTACAGGCCCCATGCAAGTCCGAAATCTAGCAGGGCAGTCAAATCTTAAAGTTCCAAAATGATCTCCTTTGATTCCATGTCTCAAATACAGGTCATGCTGATGCAAGAGCTGGGTTCCATGGTCTTGGGCAGCTCCTCCCCCATGGGTTTGCAGAGTAGAGCCTACCTCCCGACTGCTTTCACAGGCTTTGAGTGTCTGCTGCTCTTCCAGGCTCATGGGTCAAGCTGTCAGTCGATCTACCATTCTGAGGCCTGGAGGATGGTGGCCTTCTTATCCAAACTCCACTAGGTCATGCCCCAGTAGGGACTCTGTGTGGGACTCTGACCCCACACTTCCCTTCTGCACTGCCCTAGCAGAAGTTCTCTGTTAGAGCCCACCCCTGCAGCAAACTTCTGCCTGGACATCCAGGCATTTTCATACATCCTCTGAAATCTTGGCAGAGGTTCCCAAACTTCAATTCTTAACTTCTACATACCGGCAGACTCAACACCATTTGGAAGCTGCCAGTGTTTGAGGCTTGCACCCTCTAAAGCCATGGCCCAAGATCTAAGGTGGCCCCTTTCAGCCATGGCCACGTGGAGTGGTTTGGAGGTAAAGCACCAAGTCCCTAGGCTGCACACAGCAGGGGGGCCCTGGGCTTGGCCCACAAAAACAATTTTTCCTCCTAGGACCCTGGGCCTGTGATAGGAGGGACTGCTGTGAAGGAAGACCTTTGACGTGTCCTGGAGACATGTTCCCCATTGTCTTTGGGATTAACATTTAGCTCCTCATTACTTATGCAAATTTCTGCCACTGGCTTGAATTACTCCTCAGAAAATGGACTTGTCTTTTCAATTGCATTATCAGGCTGCAAATTTTCCAAACTTTTATGCTCAGCTTCCCATTAATTCCGAACTCCTTTAACAGTACCCAAGTCACCTCTTGAATACTTTGCTGCTTAAAAATGTCTTCTGCTAGATACTCTAAATCATCTCTCTCAAGTTCAAAATTCCAAACATCTCTAGGATAAGAGCAAAATGCCTCCAGTCTCTTTGCTAAAACGTAACAAAGGTCACCTTTGCTCCAGTTCCCAACAAGTTCATCTCCATCTGAGACCACCTCAGTCTGGACCTTATTGTCTATATTGCTATCAGGCTTTTGGTCAAAGCCATTCGACAAGTCTCTAGGAAGTTCCAAACTTTCCCACATTTTCCTTTCTTCTTCTGTGCCCTCCAAACTGTTCCAACCTCTTCCTGTTACCCAGTTCCAAAGTTGCCTCCACATAGTCGAGTATCTTTTCAGCAGTGCCCCACTGTACTGGTACCAATGTACTGTATTAGTCCATTTTCATACTGCTGATAAAGACATACCTGAGACTGGGCAATTTATAAAAGGAAGAGGTTTAATCAGACTTACAGTTTCACATGGCTGGGGAAGTCTCACTTCCTGGTGGAAGGCAAGGGGGAGCAAGTCACATCTTATATGGATAGTGGCAGGCAAAGAAAGGATCCTTACGTAGGCAAACTCCCCTTTTTATAACCCTCATATCTCAAGAGACTTATTCACTATCACAAAAATACCATGGGAAAGGCCTGCCCCTATGATTCAATTACCTCTCACCAGGTGCCTCCCACAACATGAGAGAATTCAAGATGACATTTGGGTGCCAAACCATATCATTATTTGAAAGCCATTTCAAAAAGTAAATTTAAAAAAGAAATAGAAACAAGATAGAAAGAAATCAGTAACTAAGAGGGAGAGAGATGTACAGTAAGTTATAAGTATGAAGATGCATTTGGGTTAATGAAAGTTAAAAGCAAAAGTAAAAGTGAAATTTATTTTCCTTTTTTCTTGAAATGATAAGGGAAAATGAAAGTAAATTTTATCCAAATGTAAAATTATTGGTTATTAAAGATAGAGGAAATATAGGACAAAGCATAAGGTATAAGTATGTTGTAGATGGTCTAAGTCACGAAAGGTTTGTGAAAGATGAATTTATGAAAAAAAGATGTTGTGTTTGATCAAGTTGAGTATAATTAGAAGGGAATGATTTGTAAGTCTTTTAAAATACTGAGCTCTAATATTAAAAATACACTAATATAAAACCAGAGTTTTAGTCCTCTGTGTTAGAACAACAAAATTTTCTTGAATTATTGATTTGCTGTTTGTAAAATTTGCAAGAGGTTTTGATTTAATTCTGAAATCAGTTTCTTTAACTGTTCAACCATCTTCTAAACCAGTATTTGCTTTCTTCTCTTTTACAGTCTCCATTTAGTCTCCCCAGTTCCTGGTCACAAGTGTTATCTCCTCAAGGTGTACATATTTTCCTTGGTTGGAGTAATAACTTTTTAACATGTTTTGTTTTTGTTTGTTTGTTTGTTTGTTTTCAGCTCTTGTAACTATTTTCTTCAGTTCCAACTATGTAGTTAGGGCCTGACACTAAAACGTTCATTCTTGAAGAACTGGAAAAACATTTTCCTTCAATATAATTTTATCTTGTACTCTTTACTTTTCTTGATTTGTTGTTTCATGTAACTAGAAATCTTCCCCTGGGGGTTGTAAGAGCCATACAGTCCCCTGATCAAGGTACTAGTTTTTGTGTTTAAATTCTTCTGTTATATGGTGGACACTTATAACTTTGGATACAAACTCTTCCTGTGTCTGATTAAGGTCAAGTACATTTCATCAAGTTTGACTTCCAGGTTATCTAAATGGACTTTTCATTAGGAGAAACAATTACACTTCAGGAAGTTTTTCTTTACTTTTTTTGTAACTGGTCAGGGAAACAGATATTTTATATTTTAAGCAGGTAATGTCTTCTTTTCTTTATTAGAGTTTTTAATTACTTAGAAAAAATAAGCTTTGAAAGGGCTAAGGTTTTGTGTGTGTTTGTTACACCTATGTACCATTTTGATTGCTTTTGAAGTCTTTGATTATTCCTCTGGTTAACAGCATTACTATCATGTCACATTGACCTGTGATCTTCGTTTTACCAAGTGTTTTGAACCCTTTGACATATTTAGTGAAATTCCCCAGAATCAAAGTCTCAATTAAGTATTCTTGACCTCAAAATAACTTTGGGAATTTTCCTAAAAGGAAAATCCAGGAAGCCCTGGAGCTTCTCAAAAGTTTTCTAAAATAGAGATATTCAGCTAAAACAGGCTTATTTTAGGCTGGACGCAGTGCCTCACACCTGTAATCCCAGCACTTTGGGAGGCCAAGGCATGTGGATCACGAGGTCAGGAGTTCGAGACCAGCCTGGCCAACAGGTATTTTGTACTAAAATACAAAATTAGCCAGGTGTAGTGGTGTTCGCCTGTAATCACAGCTACTTGGGAGGTTGAGGCAGGAGAATTGCTTGAACCCAGGAGACGGAGGTTGCAGTGAGCCGAGATGCTGTCACTGCACTCCAGCCTTGGTGACAGAGCAAAACTCTGTCTCAAAGAAAAAAAAAAAGGCTTATTTTAGATGTTGAGTAAAATGTAAATCATCGTCAAGTAATAGATGATGTTAGGTCTTTCACTTACATTTATGGGTAAGTTAAAAAATGAATGTTCAAAATTGCATGAAATTTCTAAAACCTTGTAGTTACCAGCCATAATTTGGTCTATTATTTTTTATGTCACAAAAATAGCCAAATTTCCTTGTCAGTTTTTAGTTACAATAAGCTTTCAACACATTCTTAACCATGGCTATTCTATCTCTGCCACCTAATATTTTGATAGTTCTTTAAAAGCACTTGTAACCAGATTCATGGAAAAAGACACTAGCAAGTGCTCTTAAATACAAGTTTCTAATAACTTTAATATTAATGAACTAAATAAATATGCTTCAAAACTCTAATGAAGAAACCGATGCATTCATTAAACTACTAATCAAGATAAAACAGGGCAAAAATTAATTATAAGAGATAAGTATCTGATGAAAACAATGTTTCACGACTTTTTTAAGAAACATTTTGGTTGTTCACTTTGATGCTTTTTTCCCCACATTTAGGAAGAAAAGACTTTTCTCTTAAGCTTTCCACAGTTTAACAGCAATTTAGTAAAGTAAACTTTTATGAGCAAATGTGAAAACATGTACATTTAACTTCATTTCTCCCCAATCTGGAAGCTATTCATGAGTATGCTTTATTTTGATGGCAATATAGTTATTTGTATAAGTTCAATAAAAATTTGTCCTTTCTTTATAATGGGATACAATTTAAAACATTGGTTATATTACCAAAGCTTCAATATGAATATCATATTTGAGAATGTGCATAGAAAGACTGGCTTTCATATTTCACAGCCTTATAGTAAGTAATTATCACTTCCTAGCAGGTACAGAATCCTCAAGACTGTAGGTAAAATCTGAATTCTGCCTTGGTTTTGCTGCCTAGCCTCAAGGAGATTTTTAAAACTGAAATTATGATGTGGCAAATTTCTATTCTAGCTGCACGTATGTAAATAATAAGAAAAAATTGATGAGACCTAACTGATTTTACAAACAAATTTGTCTTACTCTGATTATCTTTGGTAGAAATCAGGACGACTATGGAGAAAAAATAAATATGTTTCTAAAGAAAAGCTATAACACCTGTTATCTACCTGTCAACTGGATTAGATCCTGAATTCTTCTAGATTCCTACAATCCAAATTTCTTCCATGGAATTACTAAGAATGGGAACATCTCTGTTCCTAAAGACAAATATGCTGAAAATAGATATTATATTAAATCATACAAATATATATTACATTAAATTTATACTACTATATTTCCTGTACAGCCTGCAGAACCATGAGCCAATTAAACCTCTTTTCTTTATAAATTACCCAGATTCGGTTATTTCTTTATAGCAACACAAGAACAGCCTGTCACAGGAACTCAAATACCCCAATAGCAAGAAAAAAAAAAAGATTGAAAAATGGTCAAAAAAACTGACGAGACATTTCTCCAAAGAAGACATATAGTTGGCAAATAGTTACATAAAAAAGTACTCTGCATCACTAATCATTAGGGAAATGAAAATTAAAGCCACAAGATATAACTTCATACCTGTCAGAATGGCTGTCATCAAAAAGATGAAAGATGACAAATATTGGAGAGGATATGAGGAAAACTATTATACATTGTTGGTGAGAATATACATGGATATAGTCATTATGGAAAATGGTATGAAGTTTCCTCAAAAAAGTGAAAACTGAAGTACCCTATAATCCAGTAATCTCTCTTTTGGACATGCAGCCAAAGGAACTGAAATATTGCATTGAAGGTATATCAACACTCCCATGTCCATTACAGCATTATTCACACGACTCAAAATATAGAATCAACCTATGTGTCCATCAACGAATAAATGGATTAAAAATGTGATCCATTATACATGATGAGATATACTTCAGCTTTAAGAAAGGGAAAAAAATTCTATCATTTGTGATGAAATGAAAGAATCTAGAGGACGTTATGCTAAGTGAAATAAGATAAGAACAGAAATAAATATTGCAGAATCTCATTTATGGAATCTAATAAAGTTAAAATCAGATAAGTATAAAGTAGAATGATGGTTACCAGAGGCTGAGGGATTAGAGAGGAAAAGAAGAGTTGTTGAAAAAAAGCTGTAACGTTTCCGACAGTTGAAACAGATTTTGAGATATATTTCACAGCAGAGTACTATAGTCAATAATAGTGTACTACATATTTCAAAATAACTGAGAGTAAATTTCAAATGTCTCATCATAAAAGAAATCAAAGATAAAAAAGGTGATATATGTGTTAGCTAGCTTGATTTATTCATTCCGCATTGTATACATATAGCAAAACATCACATTATATCCTATATAGATGTATATAATCATAATTTGTCAATCAAAAACAACTATTTCTAATTATTTAAAAGAAGTAATATGCATCACTTGGAATTATTAAAAAATAAAGTTATTTAATTTAATTTTAGAAATTACTGGCAACTGAATAAACAAACATCTGCTAATGTACATATTTCAACGTAGCCTTTCTTTTAATATCTTTCTTTACCATCATGTCAAATCTGTTAGTTAAAACTGATGATATATTCAAACTAGTGTGAAGAGCAGGACATTTTTAGGCAGGTTTCCTACCATTTATTTGATCTCAGTTTTGCTATAGACAAAATAGTTCATATAGACAAATGATTGCTAATGTGCTTTATTGTCTTAAAATGACCAAGAGCTAAAAGACGTCTATTCAAATTTCAGATTTGTGATCATCATAGATTGTAAGATAGTATAAAAATATTGATTCCCAGAATACAGCACGTTTATTTAAAACACATGAAAGCAGAAGGGAAAAACACTCAATATTAGAAAATTAAACACTAGTACTGAATGTGTTATATCATGTATAAAATATAGTACATAGTACATTGAGTAACAAAAACACAAGACTAGCCAGTAAGATGTTGAAAATGGAGAATTTATATCTTGTTAGTGAAGGTTTCAAAAGGGAGTGGGAAAAATTAATTCAGAGCCAACCACATAGAGCAACTCTTTTTCACGTAAAGTTTCCTTGAGCCGCTTCCAAAATCATAAATATTGTTGGCAAAGTTGAAACAGAAAGGGAATAGTGTTAATTGGTACTTAAAATATATAAATATACAGTGTATTTTAATCACAGAGGTGGCAATATTTTATTAAAATTTAGCTGTAGTTTTATTACTTGTCTTATTTTGCATATTTGGAAGAAAAAATGGAATACAAACTGAAATAGGACTGAAAAAAGAGAAAAATTATAACAGGACTGAAAACCTTTAGGAAAAGATTAATTGAGAAATATAGCCATTTTAAGAACCATTAAAATTAAATTTATGAAATTATTGAATATATAGTTTTATTCATATATGTATTAAAATTATTCTGCACATAAAACAATGCAATACATATTGATGGTTCATTCTGTCTTCATTTTCTTCATATAATTCTTTTTTAGAGATTAATATAGATCATACCTAAGGCTGCATATATTAAAAGTGTCTAGTTGATCGATTTCTAGAAAGTCAACATTTATTTATAAAATACCAAACTCAAGAAATAGAATATTACTAGCACTTCAGAAGCTCCACTAGATTTATTTCCCAGTAATCCCCTCCCACTCACAAAATGGAACCATTATCCTAACTTTCTGTACTCATTTTTTTATTTCTGCATAACAAATTACAATAAACTAATTGATGTTATTATAAGACAAATTCATTATCTCATAATCACTGTGTGTTGGGAGTTTGGGTATAGTTAGTTTGATCTACTACTCAGAATCTCACCAGGTACAAGCAACGCTTTAGTCGTGGCTGCATTCCATCTGCAGCTCAGATTCTTCTTTCACGTGATTTGTAGGACTGAAGTTATTGTTTATTGACTGGCTGTCCACTGGAGATCACTCTTACTTTCTAGAAGCCTCTTTCAGTTGCTTGTACCATGGCCCCCTTCATAGGGAGTTCACAATATCGTTACTTGTTTCTTCTAGGGCAGCGGGAGAAACTCTACTTTCAAATCTTTCTCTGAAGGGAATGTCCGATTCTCTTTTAAAGGGCTAATGTGATTAAGTTTACCCAGTATAATCTCCTTTTTGATGAACTCAAACACAACCTATTAGGAAACTTAATTTCCTTTAAAAAAGACTACCATTACCATTTAATGTAAGTTAATCACTGGAGAGAAGTCAAACATATTCACAAGTCCCACTCACAATAAAAGGGTAAGGATTACCCAATGCACATAAACCTAAACTGGTGGGAAGGAAACTTGGAACTTGAGGGTCATCTTTAAATTCTGCCTCTTAAAGATTAAGTCTTTCTATTTTTAACTTGTGTGTGTGTGTGTGTGTGTGTGTCTTTTCTTGCATATTGGTCTTACATATCTATGAGATGCTTCCATGTTGTTGTGTGTAGTGATGATTTATCCATTTTCACTTCTATATATTTATTTTCGTTGTTTCCGTTGTATGAATCCACCAAAATTTATTATCAATTTGACTGTTCTTAAATATTTGAGTTCCTTCCAGTTCCATATCATTATGACCAAATTTATATCTTTCAGTAAACATATGTGTGTGCATTTCTTTCTTTGTCCTTCCTTCCTTCTTTCCTTCCTTCCTTCCTTCCTTCCTTCCTTCCTTCCTTCCTCTCTCTTTCTTTCTTTCTCTCTTTCCCCTTCCTTCCTCCCTCCCTTCCTCTCTCTCCCTCTCTCTCTCTCTCTCTCTCTCTCTCTCTCTCTCTCTCTTTCTTTCTTTCTTTCTTTCTTTCTTTCTTTCTTTCTTTCTTTCTTCTTTTCTTTCTTCTCTCTTTCTCCCTTTCTCCCCTTCTCCCCTTCTCCCCTTCTCTCTTTCTCTATTTCTTTGGAGACGGAGTCCCGCTCTGTCACCCAGGCTGGAGTGCAGTGGCGCGATCTCGGCTCACTGCAAGCTCCGCCTCCCGGGTTCATGCCATTCTCCTGCCTCAGCCCTACAGGCGCCCACCACAACGCCCGGCTAATTTGTTTTGTATTTTTAGTAGAGATGGGGTTTCACCGTGTTAGCCAGGAAGGTCTCGATTTCCTGACTTCGTGATCCGCCCGCCTCAGCCTCTCAAAGTGCTGGGATTACAGGCGAAAACCACCGTGCCCGGCCAAACATATGTATGCATTTTTAATGGGTATATGCCTAAGAGTTACGTTTAGCTTTAAAATAAAATTAAAAAAAAAAAAAAAGATTTTCCCAAAGGTTGTAAAAAACACTGCTTTAAAGTCAACACATTATGATAGCCCTAGTTATTCAACACTCCCACTGAAAAATTATAGTAACTGCCTTCTTCTTCATTTTTGCCATTCTGGGAGTATATATTGGCATTATGTTATGAATTTGTATAATGGTGAATGAAGTAGTGCATTTTCTTTTCCTTTTTGATGTCTTTGGTATAACATTTCTGTGTAAGTCACTTGCGCATTTTTGTACATGGCTTTTTCTTACTGATTTGTAGGACCTCTTTATGTTTTTTCAATGTAATATCTTTATCAGGTATATTTATTGCAAATATATTCTACTATTTTGTGGTTTTCCATTTCATTGACTAAATGATATATCTTTAGGTGAAAAGAAATTATAATCTTAATATAGTCTGTTTTTAAAATTATTATTATCACATTTTGTGTTAAACACAAAATATTGCTTTCAATATTGCTTTTACCACTTCACATTCCTACATGAAGTTTATGAGTTCTAATTTTCTTCACCTTATTACAACCTAATATCAACAGTCTTTTAACTTTTAGTGTCTCCAATATATGTGTAGTAGTATCTCATTTTGTGTTTAATGTGAATTTCTGTAATGACTCAGCATCTATTAATGGCTTATTTGCCATCCACATATCTTTATGGTAAAGAGTTTACTCAAAATTTTACTCAATTTTAAAATAATTTGTTTTCTTTTTATTGAGTTTAGAATGCTATTTTAAATTTTGAATATCAGTTTTAATGAGATATATTTTGAAATATTTTTTTCCAAAGTGTGGCTTTTCTTATTATTCTCCTCATGCATATCTTTGGAAGAGCAGAAGTTTTTACTTTGATAAAGTTTAACTTATTCACTTGTATGCTCATGCTTTTATCATGGTATCTAAGATATTTCTTTACCTAACAAAAGGTCATATACATTTTTTACCATACTTTCTCTTAGAAAATTTATAATTATGAGTTTTATTTTTATGTTTATGACACATCTTGCTTTAATGTTTTATGTGGTACAATGTATGGATTCAAGCTCACTTTTACAACATATATAGATATTTCGTTGATTCAGAACCATTTGTTGAAAAATCTTTTTTCTCCACTGTGCAACCTTTGCAGTTTGTCAAAAGTCACTATTTTTAAAAATACAATGATAGTCTCAGTTCTCTATTATGTGTCAGATTTGTCCACTTAAGTGTGCAATGTTGTATCTCCAGTCCCACAAGACCTTCAAATACTCTAATAAATGTTCTGATCTCCATCAATATTTCTCTGTCTAGACAAGATGTTGATCCTATAATAGCAGCAGATGACCAAATTAAAGAACCTCATCACTTCATTTCCCTTATTTCTTTTAATCTCTCAAAACTCAACAATTTTAGGCTTTGTTGCTTCAGCAGGTAACTGATGCCTTAAAACAGATAACTTTTAGAAGACATCTGAATTTTTCTAATAGTTATCAGTAAAATTATTGGACTGCCTTTAGCTACCCCATTCTATTTCCATTTGTCTCAGTTAGGGCTGCTGTAACAAATTACCATACACATAGTGGCTTTAACAACACCAATTTATTTCTTATGGCACAGAAGCCTGGGATTTCTGAGATCAGGGTGCCGGTATGGTCAGGTTCTGATAAGAGCCCTCTGTTTTTTCTTGGTTTGCATATGGCCATCTTTTTGCTGTGTCGTCACATAGTGAAGAGCACAGACATAGAGGGAGAGAGGGAAGGAGGGAGGGAGGGGAGAGAGAGAGAAAGAAAAGAGAGAGAGGGTGAGGGATACTAATTCTATCATGAGGGTTCAACCTTCATAAATTAATTTTCCTTCCAAAGATCCCATATCCAATACCATCCCATCCTACTGGGGATTGGGGTTTCAACATATAAATTTAAGGGGAAACACAAACATTTAGCCCATAGCACAATTCTTTTGATAAATAACTTCTGATAAAGCATTTGACAGTCTTTTATTTCAATTTTAAATTTGAGTCTATTTGACAGCCTTAGTTTTGAAGCAACAAGTATAATATTGAAATATTTTAGATAAAATTCTCTATTGAGTTTAGACTTGTAAGAAATGCATTGAAGCTGAATCCACCTCTGAAATGGTGGTATGGAAAGTTTTATGAAACTTCTCACTAATGAAACAACCACAGAAGGTGAAAATGATACAAAAGACAGCCATTTAAAATCTCTAGAAACTATCCCGAGGTCATACAGCAAATGAAGAAACATTTACTTCAAAAATATATTAAGCCTTGTGAAGAGAGCAAAAATCTATGAGACTTGAGCCACAAGAAGTCCCTCTCTCAATCCCACCTCAAAGTGGCAGAAGCTCTACTCCAGTTAGGTGTGTGACCAATAAAATGTTGTGCCCTTTATCCCCAACATCTAGTAATGGGCTAGTAATTAACACTTAGAGTGGCAGGTCACTAACATTTCTCATCTACCTCAGCTCTGTGTCCCACAGGTTAAATTCCATGCAAGCAAAGCCAACAACTCTAAAACACCTTTTCTCCCTCATACTGAAATACATAGCAAAGGCTCTACTCTAGCTTGGAGAGTAAAACTGGTATTTGACATCACTTTAATTCATTCATCAGTTGGAGTATTTACCCTGGAAGAGGTAAGCCAGGAATACCAGAGACCACCACTTTGCCCAGCACCCCATTTATATGTCACATGTGTCACTCCAAGATAAGTGGTGGGACTCTGTCCTTGACCCTAGCTTTATATCAGTAGCTCATTTGCTTATTATTATTTTTTTTAATGGAAAGAGTCAAGCCATTAAAACATAGAATTCCAAAGACAAGAGAGCAGACTTTTTTGTTTTAAACAGGAGGTTGGGATATTTAATCCCAAGGGAATTCTTAAAAGCAGTAATGGTTTTGGTGATAAGCAATTAGGAAAAGTCTGTAAAGTTGACTGCGATAAACCATATATTAGGCCGACTACGTTACCAAAGAATCAGGGAGATACACAGCTAAGAAGTCTCCTGGGGTCAGAAAAAAAAAAATCATAGCTAGGTCTCTAAAATTACTAATGTAAGAAATACCCAATTTAGTTGGTTTGGATTTGGAGTAATTTATGCCCCAGGAGAGTCAAAAACAATAGAGCAATCATTCAGCAATTAATGGAACCTAAAAGTTGAGTATGAAACCAAAAGTGGCAGAGAGCTAACTGGAGAAATTTGAGAAGGAGTCAGTTAGGAATTTTATAAAATCTATATAGTCCCAGAGTAACTGTGCACAAGCTCAAGGCTGTGCACTAAGAGAAGCACCATCAGAGGCTTCACATTATGAAGGAAATATACTTCATTAAAATATTACAGTTAAATCAATAAACAAATAAATAAGCAAACAATAACTATAATAAGCCCAGGAATGGGCAGGGAGGAGAATCAATATTCAAAGTGTATACAATATGTTATCTAAAATGTCCAGTTTTTTACTGTTCATTTTAAGACTTTCAGATAAAAGAAAATGTGACCTGTAGATATGGTGAAAAAAGTAGGCAACAAAAAATGCCTATAGATATATGTATATGCATATGTGTATTATTATTATATACCTATATAATAATATAACCATATAAGTATATAGATATATTATTATTGTACTTTCATTACCTTTATAAACATATATAGGTATTGTGTATAGCATAAATATATACATTATGTATAGTATAAATATATACAGGTATTATATATAGTATTGAAATATATATATAGGTATCTATATAGGTGTGTATACAGATACCTATATATGTTTATAAAGTTAAAGAAAGGTATAATAATGTAATATTAAATATAACATATCAATGCATATATTTTTAAAAGAACAAAATTAAAATTTCAGAGTTGAAAATTGCAACAATTGAAATGAAAAATTCACTCGAGGGACTCAACAGATTTGAATTACTAAAAGAAAGAATTAGGAAACTAGATGATAAGTCAATAGACATAATGCAATGCAAATAATTGAGAGAAAAAGGAAAATGAGCAAAGACTTAGATAAATAAATATAATTCAAAGTGAGTGCATACATGAAATGAGAACAACAGAGGAGACAAAGAAAAAGTAACCAAAAAATTTGTAGAATTAATGACCAAAAATTTCCCAAATTTGACACAACTGTTGACTTCAAAACGTGGAATATATCGGATAAGCAGAAAATGAAAATAAAGAAATTCACACCGAAATGTATCATAGCAAATATATTGACAGATAAATTTTTAAAAATTTTGGAAGCTTCACAAAAGGGACTGTGTACAATAAAACCTGAATAAGATTAACAGCGAATTTTTCATCAGATAAAATGAGTGGCAGAAGGAAGTGAGGTGACATATTCAAAGTGTTGAAGGAAAAAAAATCAACCAAGAATCTTGGTTGAAAATTATATTTGAAAATAAAGATAAAAAACATTGATTT
>NW_016803479.1:1094329-1103628 GCF_001698545.2 Rhinopithecus bieti | reverse complement strand
TAAAATTAAAAAAAAAAAAAAAAAAAAAAAAAAAAAAAAAATTTAAAAAAATGTCCTTTACAGACCTGTGAGACAAAATTTTATACACCAACATTTGAATATAGTAGCACAAAGAGAAGAGAAGAGAGAAAAGAGTGAAAAAATATTTAAGAAATAATGGCCGAACCGTTCTTAAATTTGATTTAAAGCCATGAATGTGTGCATATAATGCTCAAATAGCACAAAGAAGGATAAACACAAATGGATCCAGAACCAGATATATCATCAAAAAATGATAAAAGACAAAGAACAATCCTTGAAAGCAACAACAGAAAAAATGGCTTAAATGAGAATGAGCTCAAATGAGGATGGAAAACCCACTAAAATTGACAGCCGACTTTTAATTAGCAGCAATGAAAGCCTGAAGGCAATAGGAAGACATATATAACAGAGTAAAATGTAATACATTGTAAATCAGAAATCTTATATGCTTTATATTCAACAAAATGATCTGTCAAAAATGAAGGCAAACTAAAGACAGTCAAAAAAATAAATAAATACATAAATAAATAAATAAATGGAAAGTTTATTTCTAGTAGTCCTATTTTACCACAAATAATTAAAAATGTTACCCATGGTTAAAATAAGAGATAATAGAGTGTATATTAAAACTATGTAAAAACATTGTTCCAAGTATTTATGTAACTATATTTATAAACATAAATTTCTTCTCTTAGCAGATATTTAACACAATTGTACATAAAATGTACATAATCACACTATTAGAACCATAACATATATAAATGTAATATAATTTACAATAGTTGCACAAATGAGGTGAGAAGAGACAGAGCAGTATTGAAGTAAGAAAATGACACCAGATTCCAATTATAATCTACAGAAACAAAGAGAATCAAAAATTGTAAAGATTAATGTGAATATTATAAACTATATAAGAATATACTTCTTTGACTTTCTTCTCTCAGCTTCTTTAAATGACATAATTGTAAAATCATATAAAGAATGATTATAGCAATATAACTTTGGATTTCAGATATCTGCATCCACATAACATTTAACAGAAATAATGGAAAATTGAGCTATATAGGAATAATAGTTCTATATGTCACTAGAATTATGTTAGTATAAATCAAAAGTAGATTATTATAAGTTATGGTGCATTTGGTAAGCCTAAGAGCAATCACTTAAAATAAGTCAATGAACACATTGAAAAAATATTTAAAAAAATTAAAATGCTGAAATAAAAAATATTTAGTTAATTCAACTCATGGCAGTAAAGGAAAAATAGAGGAATAAAAGAGACATGCAACATGAAGAAAACAAAGTAAAATGGCATATATAAATCTAATTGTATAAATAACAACCATAAACATGAATGACTCAACACTCTAATCAAAAATCAGAAATTGTCAGTCCAAATTTAAATAAATGGTCCTAATTGGACCAACAATAAGTAATGAAATCAAATCCACAATACAAAATCTTCTCACCAAAAAAAGTTCAGGACAAGATGGATTCACAGTCAAAATTTATGAGTCATACACAGCAGAGCTTGTGCCAATCTTAAACTATTTCAAAAAAGCAAGGAGGACAGATCCCTCTCTCACTCGTTCTACATGTCTAATATTACTCTGATATCAAAATCAAGGAAAGCCACCACACAGAAAAAGGAAAACTACAGGCCAACATCCCTGAAGGGCATAAATGCAAAAATCTCAATTAAATAATAACAAACCAAATCTAACAGTACATTAACCAAGTGGGTTTTATTCCAGAGATGCAAGGATGGCTTAACATCTGAAAATAAATAAACATCACCCACCACATAAACAGAACTAAGAACAAAAACCATAAGATCATCTAAATAGATATAGAAAATGCATCTGATAAAATCTACTATCCCTTCATGATAAAAACCCTCAACTAGTGAGACATAGATGCTACCTCCCTCAAAGTAATAAGAGCCATATATAACAAATCCACAGTGCACATCATACTGAATGGGGGAAAATAAAACAAAACTTCTCCTAAGAATTGGAACACGACAAAGAGGTCCACTGTCACCACTCCTGTTCATCATAGAACTGGAAGTCATATCCAGAGCAATCAGTCAAAAGAAAATAAATGTCATGCAAATTAGAAAAAAAAATCAAAGTCAAATTACCTCTGTTCTCTGACTATATGATTGCATGTCTAGAAAACCCTAAAGACTCCTTTAGAAGACTTCCAGACTTAAGCAGTTTCAGGAAAGTCACAGATACACCAAAAATATTCAGGCTGAAAACAAAATTAAGAACTCAATCCCATTTACAATAACCACAAAAACACATACACAATACTCAGGAATACATTTAACCAAGGAAGTGAAAGACCTCTACTAGGAGAACTACAAAACACTGATAAAAGAAATCATAGATGATACAAACATTTGGAAAAATATTCCATGTTTATGCATTGGAAAAAATCTATCTATCTATCTATCTATCTATCTATCTATCTATCTATCTATCTATACACACACATACACACACCAAATAAATCTACAGATTCAACACAATTCCTGTCAAATTACCAGTATCATTTTCATAGATTAGAAAAGCAATCCTAAAGTTTATATGGAACCAAACAAAAAAAAAATAGGCCAAATAGCCAAAGCACTTCTAAGCAAAAAGAACAAATTCAATGGCATCACATTGCCTGACTTCAAGTTATACTACAAATCTATAGTAACTAAAACAGAATGGTACTGGTACAAAAATAGACACATACATCAATGGAACAGAATGAGAACCCAGAAGTAAAGTCACATATTTACAACCAACTAATCTTTAATAAAGTCAACAAAAAATGTGAAAATTTATTGAATAGGGTATTCAATAAATTGTGCTCAGAAAACTGGGTAACCACATGAAAAAGAATGAAACTGGACCTCTGCCTCTCGCCACATACAAAAATTAACTGAAGATGGGTTAAAGGCCTAAACGTAAGAGCTGAAACTATCAACATCCTAGGAGAAAACCTAGGGAAAATACTTCTGGACGTTGACCTAGGCAAAGAATTAATGACAAAGACCCAAAAAAGTAAATGCAACAAAACAAAAAATAGATACATGAGACTTAATTAAAGTAAAAAGCTTCTGCATAGCAACAGAAATAATCGAAAGAATACTCAGACAACCTATAGGATAGGATAAAATATTTGTAAATTATGCAAATATGGATGGAGCTGAGTGCCATTATCCTAAGTGAACTAATTCAGAAACAGAAAATCAAATATTGCATGTCCTCACGTATAGATAGGAGCTAAGCAATGGATACACATGGACACAAAGATGGAGAGAATAGACTCTGGAGACTCCAACTGGGGGAAGGGTGAGAAGGGAAATGAGAGTTTGGGAAAATACTTATTGTGTACAATGCTCAATATCTGGTTGATGGGTACAGTAGAAACCCAGTCTCTACCATTACACTTGTAATCCCGATCTAACAACAACAACAAAAAATCATATGTACTCACTGAATCTAAAATGTAAAAAAAGATAAATAAAAACATCAAAAAAAAAGAAAACATTGTTGAAATTAATTGAAGAGGACCTATATAAATGGTTCTGGTTTATTTTTTCTTTTGTTTTATTTTCTCACTTTATCTATTTCCTGTCACATTTTACTATAAGCAGCAAAAAGAAACCAGGCCATGTCTTCTACTTTTAGATTGGAAATCTCCTCAGCTAACCATTCAAGTTTATGATTTACAAGTTCTACTTTGCATCACTGAACAGAAAACACAATTTAGTCAAGTTCTATGCTACTTTATAATAAAAATAGTTCTCTCGCTTTCCAGCAACATGTTCCTCATTTCCATCTGAGACTTCTTCAGAAGTACCTTTGACATTCATAATTCAAGCAAGTCTGTTCCTGTATTCCCTAAGATGATAGAAGCTTTCTCTACAGCTTCCCTACTTCCTACTTCTTTCCGAGCCATCACCAGAATCACCTACAAAGTCCACGTTTTCTCCAGCAATCTCTTCAAGGATTTTGCTATCAAGTATCTCAAAATTCTTTCAGCCTCTACCCAATATCCAATTCCAAAGACACTTCCACATTTTTAGGTATTTGTTACACTAGAACTTCAACTCCAGTACCAAAATCTGTATTCAATTTCTATAGCTGCTCTAAAAATATACCACAAATTGTTTAGCTTAGAACGATATAAAGTGTGTTGTGTAAAAATTCTAAAGGAAAGAAATCAGAAATCAAGGTGCTAGCACAGCCATACTTCCTCTGAGATTACAGATTGAATTATACTTTGCCTCTTCCTAACTTCTAGTAATGGCAAAGAATATTTTGAAATCTTTGGCTTGCAGCTGCATCACTCCGTTCTCTGTCTCTGTCGTCACATATCATGCTCTCTGTTTGCCTTTGGCTTCACATGAGGTTTTCTTCTTCTTAGAAGGACTCCAATCTATTGGATTTAGGGTTTACCCTAACTAATTGCTTCTGAAATGACCCTATTTCCAAGAAAGATCACATTCTTAAGTACTTGGGGCTAAGTTTTCCATATCACTTTTTGAGAACCCAATTCAATCCGTAACAGAACTACTCATTACGCCATGGACAAATATTAACTTGAAACAGATTGTAGACTTACGTCGTAGAACTAAATCTATAAAACATTTTGATAGCATGTAGAAGTTAATTTTGGTAACATTGAATTAGGCAAAGCCAATCTAGATATTACACTAAAAACACAAGTGATAAAAGAAAGAAGTATAAATTGTACAAAGTCAAAATAAAAACATTTGTTATTTGAAAGACGTCAACAAGGAAGTGAAAAGACAGCCAAGGAAAGAGAGAATATATTGCAAATCATATAGCTCATAAGGGACTTAGAGCTAAACTACATAAAGAAAAAGTGTAAACCAATAACAACAAGACAAACTAATTAAAATGGTCAAAGAAAATAGATATTTCTCAAAAAAAAATGTTAATGAGGAATAAGCACATGAAATAATTCTCAACATCGTTAGTCATCAGGGAAATGCGAGTAAAAACCACAATAAGACATCATTTCAGACACACACTAAGCTGTCTTTTATTTGAAAAATGATAAGTTTTGGCAAGAATGTGGAAAGAGTGTGACCCTCATACATGGCTGGTGAAAATGTACAATGGTACTGTTGCTTTGGAAGATAGACCAGAAGTTCCATACAAAGTTAAACATAGAATTACCAAGTAACCTTGGTAAAACTATGTTTACCAAAGTAAACATAGAATTACCAAGCTACACTCCAAGGAATACACCTAAGGGAAATGAAAATATGTCCATATAAAAATTGTTCATAGCAGCATATTTTATGATAGCCAAAAAGTGGAAATGAGAAAATGTCCATTAATTGTTAATGGATTTTAAAGATGAGGTTGATCTATACAGCATCACATTTTCAGTCATAAAAGGAATGTCATATTGATGCATACGTAATACCAGGATAAACCCTGAAAACAGTATAAGTGAAAGAAACTAGTTAAAAAAGGATGTACATTATTGATTTCATTTATATAAAATGCACAGAATAGGCAAGTTTATAGAGACCTAAAATAGCTCACTGGCTTCCTATAACTAGGGAGGCTAGGAAAAAAATGGGAAGTAATTGCTTCTAGAGTCTGGGTTTCTTTCTGTGGTGATTTAAGTGTTCTAAAATTGTTCGGATTATGATTGCAGAATTCTGTGGATGCACTAAAAACCATTGAGTCGTGTACTTTAAATGGATGAATTGTATGTTATATAAATTATATCTCGATCTTGTTACATAATATTAAAAAACAAGGAAGTGGAATGTATGTAATTATGCATAAACATAGATTATAATATAAAATGTATATTTTAAAACAAAATTGTATAGGCATATCATATATAGCATAGGCAAATGCTCAACATGCTCATTATTTAAACACACTTGAATACTTCCTATTAACTGAGTTGTCTTTGTATAATTTTGTTGAACCTTCCCTAATCAACAAAATGGAAATATATTATTATTTCCTTCATTTCACAGGTATAAAAGCTAAAATTCATGTTATTTTGTAACTTTAGAGGTGTAATATAAAGCAAAATAAATAATTTTATAGACTGTTAACATTCTAAAGCATATTTAATATAAAACATCAACTACTAAAGGTGCATTATCCTGAGAAACACAATTGATACATTAAATGATAGAAAACAACGGAAGTCATCTGGATGAAGTTTAATCAATTGTTCCATTGATCATTGTTGATATCATTGTTGATAAATGGAATAACCTTGGAAGATCTCTGAAAAGAACACTTGCCACAAATTCAGGAAACTAGGTTCTTAATTTTTAGTTTACTAGTCAGATACCTTTAGACATGCAAGTTAATGTTGCTTTGTCATAGTTTCATCAGAATCTTCAGTTTATTTCTATAATTTGATCCTAAAAAGCCTGTTAGTTTCTTCCAAAGTAATAGTTTAATCAATGTGAATGGTCATCATTCTTTATGTTAGGGGTTGAATTGTGTCCTCTAAAAAGGTATGTTGAAATAAAAAATCCAGTACCTGAGTAAAATAACTTGTTTGGAAATAGGATCTCTGCAGATGTGATTAGTTAAGACAAGGTGATACTGTAGTAGGGTGAGCACTAAGGCCAATATGACTGTTGTTCTTGTAAAACGATCAGAAAAGATACATACAAACAAGAGGAGAGTACCATGTCACAATGGAGGAAGAAACTGAAGTGAGGCCGCTGCAAAGGATTGCTGGCAAACCACCAGAAGCTAACAAGAGGCAAGGACGGATTATCTTCTACAAGCTTCAGAGGAAGCACTGCCCTGCCAACACTTTTACTTTGAATTTTTAGCTTTCAGAATCGTGACATAATATATTTTTGTTGTTTTAAGCCACCCAATTTGTGATGTTTTATTATGGAGCACAAGAAAACTAATATACTCTCTAACCTACTTTGTCTAAATAAGGCCTTATAAATTACAACATACATGTATGACATGCTTACTAACTTCTATGACGAATGCTTTGCATATTCCATGCATTCTCATCTACAAAACATTCAAGTTTTAAAAATCTCAACAAAGTAAACAAACATACAAAATCCTTGAAAATATGACTCAATTTTTATGACTATTGTCAGATTGTCAGTGAAGAAACTGAGGTTAAGAAGTTGGCCTCAGATGAAAAATATTTTAAGAGTGGCAAGGTTAGATTCAATGCTGGATGTAACTATAATTCAATCTTTATTCTAGGTATGGTGTAATAAATTGCTATGCAGTTTAGTCTGCAATCAAATTTGTAATGCTTGGAACATTTTTAGATTCAGAAATGTGAATTGTATATTTTCCCCATTTCTATTTAATTTCCATTAAACAAAACTAGCAGCAGAAATAGCCTATGAAATAATGAAAAGTTTTCAAATTGTCTAGCAATCAGTACTTTTACTGGAATACAAATCACTAAAGTTTATGATCAAGTTAAAGAGTTAAATCCAGTCTTTAATTAGATAGATTTTTTTTTTCTTTTATTGCAGGTATGCTATTTCTGTGTCCCAATAAACATAAATCAATAAAGAAGTTTTCTATTTAGTCTACTGCTTTCCATAAAGAAACACGAAGTATCTGGGAAGCACTGCCAATTTTTTACTTCATCAGGAAAGTTTGAAAATGACTCATTAAAGTCATATGGTTCTCTTTGTCTTTTTTTCTTTTTACATTTTCTGAAAATGTTGCATAGTAAGAATAATAAGTTATAGACTGTCTATAATATAAACTCTCTTACTTTTTTTAACAGTATACCTAAGTTACCAATTACTATGCTCTTCAAGTTTAGAATTATTGCCACAAAATTAATGGTGGATGAATGCTATAAAAACGGAGTAATGCGAAGTTTGATTATAATTTCTTAATCATTAACATTTTGTTTAAAAGATTTTAACAAATATCTTTTATCTTTTTCATGGATGTTGCTATTCTTTGTGTGCTTTTCTCATTAAACAGCACAATGACACATAATATTCATTTACTCATTAATATGTGTCCCAAGAGAAATGAACTGGGGGATTTTACCTTATTTCCTGTGTAGAATAGTTTTCTGTTTTATAATCTTGACACTTGTTTGGACATGTCAAGGTTTACATTGTAGAATTACTGAATCAAATAGTATGTTACAGTGTAACTTTTGGTGATACATATAGTTGGTGACCACAGACAAAATATGTTGAGGGAAAAAAAGTACTTTTTTGTTTTATAAGTTTAGTTTATAAGCCAGTTGAATTTGTCAGATAATCTTAAATAATTGTAATGAGTACAACTCTAGTTAATCTCCTCATTTGACATCCTATTTTATTATGTATCTTCCTATCACGTCATTGGGTATGTATCACAACACTGAGACCTGTACTTTCTTCCATCTTAGGAGGACTCATTCTAATTTCTACTGATAAAAAAGGAGCTAGAAAACATAATGTCAGAATAAAGTCTAAGAAATTATTTATGGATCTAATTCATTGTAAGTACCAGGAAAAGTAATCAAAACATTCATTCATTACTTATCCTTCTGGCATTGTAAATTGCTTTACTTTGAATTTTAGTCATTCTATTGCAATTTTTTTCTTATTACAAGCAAATGTAATTATTTTAGATTGATTTACCACCAAATAACTTGCTAATTTGACTTTAAGTAATGTGTTTTATTGACTTAAAATAATCTTATCATGATCTTTTATTTTTTGGTCTAAACAAAGAAAATACATATACATGGATGTGTACCTACATATATACATATAAAAATGTATAACACACACATACAAATGTATACATGTTTATATATTTTTTATGGACCAAAGGTAAAAATTGCGAAGTCAAGGACTAATTGATTTGATAACCATAAGGTTACTTTTAAATCAATAAAAGACATTATTAAATTAAAATTAAACTTTAATTATGTATATATACACATATATATATACATTCATTTAGACATGATTGCATTTCAATCTAAAGCTATAAATATTTCTATAACTATATGTATATCTGTGACTTTTCATCTCTCTCTAGATAGACAGCACAATATACTAATTAATTATGGAGATTCTGGAACCAACTGCCTGGGTTTGATTACCTTCCCTACTATTTACTTCAGTGTGATGAGCATTATTATTATTTTTTTTTAAATCTCTGGGCCCCCGGTTTCTCAAATAAAATGGAAATAACCATAATAACTATATCACTTTGTTGCTATGAAAATTAAATAAGTCAATTTCTGTAAATTCTGTA
>NW_016803479.1:1059580-1094057 GCF_001698545.2 Rhinopithecus bieti | reverse complement strand
TAAATTCTGTAGAAAATTAGTTTCTTAGCAAAAAAAAAAAAAAAAAAAAAACCACCCTGTTTTTGTTAACATGATACAGGGCTTATTTTGGGAAGAATGGAGATTACTTCAACATTTAATCTTTCAATCCGTAAATTTGTTATATTTTATTCATTTCTTCTTGCTCTCAAAAATGCTATATTGTTTTCTGTGTAAAAATATTGGCTAACTTTTCTTAAAATTTGTTTTTCTTTTGAGAGAGAGTCTCGCTCTGTCACCCAGGCTGGAGTGCAGTGGCGCGATCTCGGCTCACTGCAACCTCAGCCTCTCAGGTTCAAGCAATTCTCTGCCGCGGCCTCCCAAGTAGCTGGGATTACAGGTGCCCGCCATCTTACCTGGCTAATCTTTGTTGTGGTTGTTGTATTTTTAGCAGAGACAGGGTTTCACTATTTGGCCAGGCTGGTTTTGAACTACTGAACTCGTGATCCACCTGCCTCAGCCTCCCAAAGTAAAATTCTTAAATATTTCATGTTTTAAAGGTTACTGAAAGTATTTTACATTTGTTACCACTAGATAGATATACTATATTTATGTTAACCTTATATAAAACACTCCTACTAAGATGATTTATTTATTCTAATAGTATATAGAATGATTTATTAAATTTTCAATGTACTAAATCACAGGGTCTGCAAAGAATTACATTTTGTTTCTTTCCAATAATGGTTTTATTCTACTATTATAGATATGCTGATGACTAATTCCTTCAAATTTTTTTCAAAATATCTTTATTTCACTTTCATTTCAAAATAATAGCTTAGCTAGGCATACAATTATATTGCTGGAAGTTGTTTTAGCATCATAAAGATCTCTTTCCATTATTTTCTGTTTTTTATTACTTCTTTTGGGAAAACAGCTGTCAGTCTTGTTTTTCTTTAAAGCATGATATATCTTTTACTTGTATTTCTTTTAAGGTTCTCTTTGTTAACTTTTGAAATACATTGTGCCTCTTTATTTTTAAAATTGATCTTATTTGTCCTTTATATGTGGTTTCTTTAGCTCTGTTATTTAATGACTTTCATCATTTTTGAATAAATTTATTTCTAAATGCAGCTTTTGTCCACTCTCTTTTTGAAACACTTTGATGTATTTTATATTCTTTTGTCTTTTGGTGATCTATTTAGGATATTTTCTTTTTCCCATTTCCCACCTTCTACCGATTTTCTTAGCATTCGTGTCTAATCAGCTTTCAATTCCAGCTATTGAGTCTTTCATTTTAATTGTAATTTTGGTTCTAAAATTTCTTTTTAAAAATTTCTAGTTTTCTGAGAATTATTCTAAAATGTGTGCTTTTCTATTGCCGTACATATAAAGTACAGGTATCTTAAAGTTTGTGTCTGATAACTCTTTTATCTGAATTAGTTTTCGATTTCTATTTTTTATTTCTTTTGCTATTCATATTGCTGTCTGTATGCCTATTTTATTCTATTTCTTGATAGTTTATATGAAAAGTACAGAAGTTATTTGTAACTCTGGATATTACATTCCCTTATAGTTTGATTAACATTTTCTCTGGCTAGTAACTGGGCACAAGCAATCCAAAATTCCTAAATTCCATCTGGATTTACAAGGTTTTAAAGCTGTGCTTGGCTGGGCACAATGGCTCAAGGCTATAACCCCAACATTTGTGAAGCCAAGGCAGGAGGATCACTTGAGACCAGGAGTTTAAAACTAACCTGGGCACCATGGTGAAACCCTGTCTCTACATAAATATATATACATACACACACACACACATATATATATGAAACAAACAAACATATATACATACAAAATTAGCTAGATTCCCCTGCACATATAGTCCCAGCTACTGGGGAAGCTGAAAATAGGAGGATCCCTTGAGCCCAGAAAGTTGAGGTTGCAGTGAGCTGAGATGGAGTAGGGGCACTTCAGCCTAGGTGACAGTGTTAGATAGTGTCTCAAACACAAATAAATAAATAAATAAATAAATAAATAAATAAATAAATAAATAGCTGTGTTTTTGTCCTTCTTGAGGACTGGGCCCTGATTGGTTTACTCTTACTTCACAAATGTAGTTGTTTAGTGCTCCAATTTGTATCCTGGAGTGTTTATTAGGAAACTTACATTACAAGAAACAAAATTTTTCTTGCTGACTTCATGTAATCTCAGGTTTTCTTTCTGTTTCTCAGCCCTTTCACGCTGCATATAGATACTTAAATGCCTCGAAGGTGCAGGGACGCTGAGCTCATTTAGTTTCTATTCTTGAAAGGTTCAGACCATTATTAAAAGCAGCACTGCTAATGCCTAACACCCTTGAAAAGTTTCTAGATTTTTCAGCACATATTATTAATATTTGCCCAAATTTCCTCTTTTATTTTTAGGCGTTAAGTGATTTTTACAAGCTTTCACTAATTGGATTTCAATGTAATTCTGAACTGAGGCTACATTTATGAACTCTGCATTTTGTACATCCTTTAGGAATTCCAAAAATGTTAACAAATTATCGAATTTTTTTTTTTTTTTTTTTTTTTTTTTAGGAGGATTTAGAGGGAGTCTCTCTCTGTCGCCCAGGCTCTGGAGTGCAGGGGCCGGATCTCAGCTCACTGCAAGCTCCGCCTCCCGCGTTTACGCCATTCTCCTGCCTCAGCCTCCGGAGTAGCTGGGACTACAGGCACCCGCCACCTCGCCCCACTAGTTTTTTGTATTTTTTAGTAGAGACAGGGTTTTACCGTGTTAGCCAGGATGGTCTCGATCTCCTGACCTCATGATCCGCCCGTCTCGACCTCTCAGAGTGCTGGGATTACAGGCGTGAGCCACTGCGCCCGGCCTAAAATTATCCTAATTTTAATATAGAATTGTAAGTCTCTCTTCCTCCTGCTTTTCCTCTCTCTCTCTCTCACACACATATACCTCATAAATACCAACTTATATTTTGCATGTTTGAACATTTCAGAATATAGAGGACATTATACCAAATCACCAATCTTTCAAACATTGCACTTAATGAATATTTACCTTTGAAAAATTTATTTCCTCAATTTTAAATCATAATACATGTTTAAAATGTGAGTGAAGCTCTTCCTCATAGTTCCACCCAACTCCAAGATCATCATTAGCCTACAATTAATGTATATTCTTTCCATAGACGTTTTTATACTTGAATATTATTGTATTACTCTGTTCTCACACTGCTAGTAAAGACAACCCAAGATTGGGTAGTTTATAAAGGAAAGAAGTTTAATTGACTCACAGTTCTACATAGCTAGGGAGGGCTCAGAATAATGGCAGAAGGTGAAGGGGAAGAAAGATACGTCTTACATGGCAACAGACAAGAGAGGTTATGCAGGGAAACTCCTATAAAACTATCAGATCTCTTGAGACTTATTCACTAGCAGGAGAACAGCATGGGAGAAAATGTCCTCATGATTCAATTATCTCCACCTGGCCTTGCCCTTGACACTTGGGGATTATTACAATTCAAGGGGAGATTTGGGTGGGGACACAGCCAAACCATATCAGTTATATATAAAAATCTATACAGAGTGGTTTTATGTTGTGTTTTAAATTTACATGTTCTTATTCTCAATAAACTACTTTTTGAACTCTTTACGATTTGTAGATTCATTCATATTGGTACTAATATAATTATTCTAATCACTAAATTTTAAAAATGTTGTTCCATAAAAAATATACAGTGAATTTATTTTTATCAATGCCAGATAGGTTACTTTCAGCTTTCCACTGCTGTCATGTAGTACATGTAATTTCTGATAAATGTTTCCTTATCAGAATGCATGTGGAGGGATTCCTTTAGGGAATCAGTTTTCAAACTTTTTGATCTCTAGACCCATTTATGCTCTTAAAAGATATTGAGCATCCCAAAGATCATCTGATTATGGGATTATAACTATTAAGCATTCAATATATTAAAAATCAAAACTGAGAATTGTATAAATTAGTTTATTTCAAAATAACAAAACAACTATTTTATGTTAAAATAAAATCTTGTTAAAATTACTATTTTCTTAAAATATAATAAAAAAAGACATGGTTTTACATTTTTGAAACAGTTACATGTAGTTTTAATTTTGTTATATATTGCCAATGTCTCTCCAATGTGGTATGACTTATTTATTGGCCCATTCTCAGGATCCAAGAGCTTCCACATTCCTATTGACATTTGTTAATGGTTTAATTTGCTAAGCCTATGGATACGTAATGAACTCTATTTTAATATGAATTTCTCTGATTATGGGTGACTTTGAGCCTTTTAATATTTTATTATGTATTAGTGCTTCAGTTTCTCAAATTTGCTTATTCAAATTCCCTTTCAAAATATAATTTCTTTAAGTAATTTGCATACTTATTTTATCAGTTTCAAATGTTACAAATATCTTTTCCAACTGTTATAACATTTTATGTAATGTATTTTGTTAAACAAATTTTTAAAATATTGTCAACTCTTACAATGTTCTTAAATAAACTTTTTATCTTAGAATAGTTTTAGATGTAAAGAAATGTCACAGTAAACAGCTCAAGTCAGGCTGCCTGCCTCTCAGAGATGGAAAACATAAGTGAGATGTGAGTAAAAGGAAAGAGACTTTATTCAAATGCTAGCAATTGGGGAATGCCAGGCTCTTGCCTTTAAAGCACCATAACAACTTTTTGGGCTGAGTGAAGGGGTTTAAGAAGGAAAACTTGGTGTGGGAAACATGTGAACATCGCACAGGAGGGTGCAGGTCTGTGTGTCTTGTTTCCATGATTATCTTGAGAAATCACCTGTCCTGAGGCCCAGTTCTCAACATCCTGGTTTCAGCCCAGCAGTGGTGGGCTAACTCTTCCTAACATACCCCAGTCTGCAGGATTCTGCATCTGGATCTCTCTGTCTGGTTTGTTTCACAATTGGCCCTTGGAATTTTCTACGAAAGTACATAATTAGGTAAGTGAGCATTATTCACAGAGGTGGCTGGAGGAAAAGGGAAAAACAAAGAGTTTCAAGGTATGTTTCAAGGCTGAGAGTCAGAGAGGGAAAAAACAATTTAAATGTATTTTGAGGCTGGGATACCTGGTTATGTAACAATGATTCCACAATTTCCACATATGTCATGCCCAGTTTCTCCTACCACTGGCATATTATACTAGAATATTTGTCACCATTAATGAATGGATATTAATACACTATGATTATTTCATGTCCACACTTTATTCAGATTTTCTTAGTTTTTTTTTTAATGTAGTTATTTTTAAACTCCTTTTGAGAATATAAAATTACATTTAGTTATGGCTCCTTAGGGTCTTCTTGGCTGCGGCAGTTTCACAGACATTTCTTACTTTTTATAACCTTGATAGATTTGAGCAGTGCTGCTCAAGTATTTTGTAAAATTTTCCTAGATTGAGGTTTATCTAATTTTAATCTTATGATTGAACTGAGACAATGAACTTTTTAGTAGAACATCAAAGAGGTAAAGTACCATTCTTATCAGATCATTTCAAGGATACATACTATCAACATAACGTATAACTGTTGTGAACTCTGATACCTGGCTGAGGTAGTATTGTTCAGATTTCCCAATCTGTAAAGTTACTCCTTTCTCCTCTTTGTAAAGTCAGAAACTGCATGTCACACCGAAAGAGAAGACAGTTACACTTTCCCTGCTTGAGGACTAAGCATCTACATAAATCATAAATTATTTGGAATTCTTCTGCATTTGCCTCATCTTTTACAATTATTTATTTATTTAGTTACTTTTCCAAATCCGTATAAACTCATGAATATTCACTTGATACTTTGGTTTATAATTCAATGCAACTTTATTTATCTTATTGCTCAAAATATTCCTCCTTGACCATTGGGAGCTCATTTAGTTGGCTCCTGCGTTCCCTTGATATACCCCAACATGGTAGCTATTTTAGTACCTCTTTCCTTTATGGCACTGTAAGATGCTCCATGATCACTTGATATTTTTTGTCCTGAACCTGGAAACAGATATTTCTTCAAAGAGACCTTGTTACTTTTATCGAAGCATGATTTCAGAATCCAAGATCTGGGCACTAGGCTTGTTACAAGTACTATGGTGGCAGTGTTTTGAGGCCCACTAAGCTGCAGAACAAGACAATGCATTTGTGGATATTAATCAGTATATATCAAACAAGTATAAATACTTCTGTGTGTATATAACACCACATATTTCAAGCTAAAAATGACTGTGTACTGGTGTTGTCAAGTTTAATATATTGCACAAAGGTCACTCAAGATTTCTCCCTTGTTTGTCTGTAACCTCAGTCCAACAGTGAGAAACAAGGCCTCTGCCACCTGCCATTTATGTGCTTAACTATCTGATTCTGTTATACGTGTATTATGGTTTCAGAATTGTTATCATAGGAAACAAACAGCTTTATCAGGTAGAGCATATCTTTTCCCTTTAACATTATACTCTCCAGTTATTTCCAAAATCACTAAGTTCAGAACCTTTTATTCTCATTCCCCTTATTGAGATTATTTCATATATTTGTAACACATTTATACTTTTTTCACAGCTTGCCTTCCAAATAGGGATAATCAGGTATCCTAAATTATTTATTTTGCATAAATTATGGTTTATTCTTTATGCTAGAAAGGTCCATGAGTTTTGACAAATTCAGTGTCATGTATCCACCATTACCATATCACTCAAAATACTCTCCTCCCTAAAATATCCCCTTAAGTTTTATTTCCCAAACACTCTCCTCACCATTAATACCGGGAAACTTTTTTACTGTGTGTACAGTTTTGCCGTTTCAAAAATGTCATCTAAATGGAATCATACATTATGTAATATTTTCAAACTTGTTTTGTTTATTTAGCAATGGGTATGTAAAATTCATCAATGTTCTGGCATGGCTCATTCCTTTTTATATCTGAATAGTAGTCCATCATATTAGATGTAGCACCGTTTGTTTATTCATTCATCTGTTTAAAGGGCAACTTGATTGCTTCTAGGTTTTGTTGATTATGAATAAAGTTCTACAAACTTTTAAATGCTGGTCTTCCTATGAACATGCTTTCAAATCAGTTGGGTAAATACCTAGGAGGGAATTGCTGAATAATATAAGACTGTTTAGCTTTGAAAGAAACTGACAACCTGTCTTCCAAAGTAGATGTATAATTTTGTATTCCTACTAGTAGTTATTGAGTGCTCCTTTTCTCCATATTCTTGCAAAATATTTTCATTGTCAGGTTTTTTTTTAATTTGGGCCATTCTAATTGTCATGTAGTAGTTTGCCATTCTTGTGTTAGCTTACATTTTCTTAATCACAAATGATATTTACTTTCTTTTCATATGTTACCATCTGAATACCTTAGATGATATGTTTGTTCAGGTTTTCTGCTCATGTTTTGAGTATATTGTTTTCTTATCATTGAGTTTTTACAGCTCTCTGTATCTTATCATAAACGTTCTTTATCAGATACATGTTTTTCTTTCAATTTGTAGCTTGATTATTGATTCTTTAAATTGTATATTTCACAGAACAGAAGTCTCACAAAAGTCATTGATGTATAGTGTGCCTAACTTTTATATTTTTTGTTATTAAAAGGCATAGAATGAGGACTTACTAGAACTTCGCATGTCAGAACTGAAACTCTAAATCTTTTTTTATTTTATTTTCAGTTGACAAATAATTAAATATACTAAATTATTTTAATGAGCTTTTTTGTTTTTTTAGAATTTTTTCAATGGTATATGTTGTTCTGTGTATAGTACAAAGCAGAAATTAAATTATACTTTTACACTAATTAGAAAATACAATTGTTTAGAAAATGCATTCTGTTATTCCCTGCTCCGGAATATAAGCTAAACAAGGACAGATTTTTATCTTTTGTTCCCTATGTTTTTCACAGCCTATAAACAGTTTCTGACTTAGCAATAACTAAATATTTGTTGAATAAGTACGTACTGTTGAATGAATGAATGTGAACAAGGACTTACGTCTGAGTTCTTAGGAATTTGATTTACTGTTGCTTTGGTTTTATTTTTTTCCCTATGTCAATAAAATTTTTTACTATAATTATTTCACATTATGATAATCATTTTAAGATAACATTTCTACATACATTTTAGAATCAGAATAAAATTTCAGGGGAAATAATATATCAAATTATTTGAAAAGCACCTATATCCTTATAATAGCAAACCTTTTCTGTAAGAGCGTATTTCCAACTTTATTTAGAGCTTTATTTATGTATTTGTTATGTTAACAGTAAAGTTGCAGAAAACATAAAACATCCAAACTATTTTAAACAGAACAATTATTTAATTGCTAACAAATTACGGGAAGAGTTGGAGGAGCTATGTTTAGGCTAGATCTCCAGAAATGGCTCCTTGAACAAAATCACATTACTGACCTGGTGAACTTCTACCCTTGCCATAATCAGAAACTAGGTACAGAGGACACCCACAATCCCAGCGCCTGCCTTTATGATCACTACACTTTTGCCATTTTGCCTGGATCAGCAAGGTGATACCATAAATGTTGGCTTCAGGAGAACACCAGCTTTGCTGCGATCCAGAGATCAGAGAGCTGTTTTGAGAATTATTGGCTCCAGAGCCAAACTGGGTCTAAAAGAAATGCAACAGCAAAAATAAATGCCTTGCACACTGGCAACATCCCCAATGGAATTTGACTCCAAATTCAAGTCCAAGTTCAGTTGGGTACAATGCTCAACTCCCAGTTTGAATGATAGAGCTTAAATATCTTCTGGAATCTAAACTGCAAAGGAATGTGAGAAATATGGTTTTCAGTTTTTATAAATTGATGCAATATAACAATGCACATTTAGAAGAAAATTTAAAAAGCGGTGGTTGACCTAATTTATCTTTCTGCTACACTCTATCAAAGACTTTTGTAATTATCTCTACAAATGTGTTATCTTTTGTTAGATTTCCTTCTCACATTTTTACTGTTTTTGTTCCTATTCTAAAATTGAACAAAATAAAAATACATTTTCTACGCTTTGATTATAAGTGTCACTCTATTTTATATATAATTATTTAATATCTCAAAAATGGGGAGAACTTTACTGTTTCTGTTGTAAATCATGGTTAAGATATTTGTGGTAGGTAACATTTCATGTATAAATAATGGATTCTTCTTTACCAAAAAAGGTTATTATTATTTATTATTTATGTGTTTTATTTGCTTGTGGTTTTTTTTTTTTTTTTTTTTTTTTGCACTGGTTTCTGTACACTGGTTTTGTATGTAAGATCTAAAATTAAAAATCTATATTTTGTTCTTCTTTGACATCTGGTAAAATCAAGGGGGACTTAAAATTGCCTAATTGCAATTCTCTTCCCCATTTTTTTTCTATGGGTAAGTTCCCCAAGCAAAAATATCCACCTTATTAAAGGGAACAGGCATAGTTTTTGCCTATTCCTGAATAGCAGGTTCAGTTCCCAGCAAGCCTGAAGAATTATTAAAACAAGACAATCTCATCCTTTACCAGGAACCAGGAAACATCCCAACCTACCCTCTTAATACTAAAAAGCTTGCCTCCCACATCTTCTAGTTGTTCATTCTCTTTCTGAGTGTAGCATCCATGCATCTCTCTGTGATATGCAGTGTACTTTTCTCCCAGGCTCTGAGTGCAGGCGACCAATAAACTGTCAGTCTACATCTGTATAGTGTCCAGTGGTTTCCGTCCAAGTCATCCGCATAGCACTAGGGCAGAAATATCTCCCTCAATAATAATGAGAATAGAATATGGTTAAAATATGTGTTGGCTTTCAATTCAGCTTGAAAACATAGGGTAAATGTGGTCTTTTTAATGAATCAAATTTCGTGTTGAGAATCTCCTCCTTTTAATCTTAATAATTTGTTTTATTACTCATAGTTTATTTGAGTGCATGCTTTATTTCCTTTATTTCTTAAAGTGGATATCTATCTTGAATTTTCAAAAAAATTTATAATTGACATTATAAATTTTATTATATCCCATGCAGTTGTTATTTGGTAGTTTTATTATCATTCAATTCTAAGTATATTCAAAAGTCCATTTTGATAACTTCTTTGATTCATGAGTTATATGGAAATATATTCTGGTTTTTTACACTTTCTTTTATATTTAAATCCAATCAAAATTCTACTATGGACAGAAAACACTGTATTTATAATATTGAATCTTTGAAATTTTTTGAGACTTGCTTTAAGGCTTTGTGGTTGTTTATATTTTGTAATTATTTCATGTAAGCTTTGAACTTACGTTTCTTCAAATTATTGTACACAGATTCTATACCTGCTTCTTAAATAACATATTAATTATATTTTTCAAATGTCTTATACATTTCCTAATTATTTCTACTTTATTGGTCAATACTTTAGAGAGACATGTTGAATTGTTCTATGATACAGTTTCTTCTTATAATTCTAATCATTTGTCTTTATATATTGAGACCATAGAATTAACTGAAATTAAGTGTAAAATTATTAAATCTATCAGAATAATTGAAGCTTTCCAACTACTATACCCATATCTACTTCTAAAGACACTATTGAGTTTAATGTCTATTTTGTTGTATTCATACAGCTATTCTAGCTTCATTTTGGTGAATACACACCAGCTGCATTTTTTTCCAAATAGATTTTTATAAGCTTTCTAAGCTCTTAAATTATAGATATTTCTCCTGTAAATTACATAATTCTTATGGTAATTTGTTTCATTTCAAACTGATGATCTCTTCCTTTCAACTGATAAATTTTGTACTTTAATATTTATTACCATGACTGAAATAGATGGCATTTTTAAGAATCACCTTACTTCCCATCTTTACCTGTAATGACTCTGTTAAGCTTTTTTCTCGCTTTTAAAAATATTTATTGAGTCTTATTCTGTTTACTGATTTTTTTTCTTTCATTCAACTTCTATTATTGTTGAAAAGTGCAACAATGTATATTTAATTTAAATATTTGTTCTGGAAATTTTACATGGCTTAAATAGTGTAGATCAAGGTTAATCTATGCTTTAATCCTGCCACTCCTGTTTTCAAATAGGGACCTTACCACACTTTTATTTTATGATTAATTGTCCCTGCTCTAATGTCTTCCACACACTATACTAAGTGTTAGTGGTATAAAAAATATGTATATTTGACCTGATAATTGACTTGTTTAAAAATTTCTAATAACTCCCCAAATTTCTTTAACTTACCTAAGGTACTGAGGGTTGATAATACCCCTAATAAGATATAGCAAGAGAGTATTGTAAGATTCAGTCAATCATATTGTGTTCCACATTAACTGGCAGGTGTAATATTAATATATCTTTGCTTAGTCAAATTTTCCTTAAAGATTGTCTCAGATATCTCGAGAATTAAGAATCACACAATGCTAGATGAAGTTCTTCACTAGGTAATACTAAGATTTTTTTTTTTCTTTACAAATGTGGAGCTGGTGTTTAGCATGCCCATTACACGTTTATAAGTTGTAGTTACATCAGTTTGTGTTTAAAATAACATTGTGATAAAATAAATGCAAGACATCCCTAAAGTTATCATAGAAATTATCGTTGATGAAAATAGTCACTTCAGTGAAATAAAATGTTTACTTTCACAGAATTTAAAATAGAGAACATTTCATATCCCTATTCTCATTACATGTTAAAAATAAGAATATTTAGATTCAGCTAAAAGGCTGTCCAGACAAAAAGGCCACTGTTCTAATTTTCTAACTCCTTGCAAATGCAGGGTCAGCGTTGCCTAGGGTGTTATTTGCATGGTTGGATAAGGTGGGCAATTATATGATTAATTTAATGCTTAAGTTCAATAATCAATTTTGAATCTCTGTCCTAAAAAATTAACAACTGAAAGAAATCAAAAGACTTTAGAATGAAAAGTACTTTAAAGCCCAGTTTAGTCAACCATTTCTCCAATTTATGTATAAGACAGTTTATATTCAAAAGAAGTAATCACTATTAGTAATTAATAAGTCTCAATTTGGCTGTAACTCTTCTATTCCCCTAGATTATTAAATATTGGCCACTAGCTGAATAAAATATTTTAGGTTTAATTTAATTAGCATGAGGCAGTGAATCATAACCACATCTCTTATTCTATATACTATTTATATTATACGCATGTACATGCACACATATATAAATCTAAAAATATACTATTCATTATAACCCGATAATATGATTTTTTTTATCACAAAGTTTCAAGCAACTATCATTCATATCCATCCTCCATACACAAAACATATATTCGGCTTGTAAGAATTGATTTTAGAGTCTCAAGTCTAGACTTCACATCAATTTCTCTTTACCTCCCTTTATTATAATAGCTACTAATTCATCTTTTAAGGTATCTTTGCATTGTGCCTTTAAAATTGAACATATTCACTATGTTTTTGCTTTTTATTTCAAAGTTTAGAAATATGTTAAAGATATAGTATTACAGTTTCCACAGAATTTTTTTATTTCTTGTAGTGATTTAAAAGTCTGACTCTGAGCTGCAGTCTGAAGCTAAAATATTAACCTGGATGCTTTCGGCCAAATTAGCTCAATTCCAGTGATTTATCAGTCACTTCAATTTAATATTTCATCAGTTCAAGGAGCTGCTCATTTGCCTCATATATTGGGGATTATGTCTGGATTCAGGGTAAGTTTAACACCATTGTGGAAGGATGCAACTGGCCTGTGCTCATGCTGATAAAAATATATCTATGGTTGTTTGGCACAATCTGAGGTGACTGCTCCAGGAAGCCTTTGCAGTCTTTTTCTGTTAATTCAGTTCTGTCTTGGCTTTTGCTGGAGCTAATCCCCTGACATCTTGTTGCATCTCCTATTTGATGTCAGCTTGGGATTCTTCCATACTAGCTTCTACAGTGACGTTGTCTCATGCTGCGGAAATGCTCTGTACCCCACTCTGCTCCTCCCTATTAGACTGGAATAGTTTACTCTCAGCCACATTCTGTCTATTGCCAAGGACATATTTCCCCCCACTAAATATGTTCTTTAGAGCATTGAGAATATATTTTTTAACCATTAAGGGTCCTTTATCTTCTATTTCTTTGGCCCTCTGCTGCTGAGATATACCTGAAGTCCACTTCCACTGATTTTTATATTTACATTGACAGCATAAGCACATTTATGTGTAAAGCATTGTGGCTGCCTTCAGAGTCTTGAGCAAGAAAAAAGGTTCAACCTATTTATTCTCAATTCTCCTAATTCAACTTTGTGTCTGCTCATTTCCTTGAAAAGCAGGGCAACTATTATGCGATTGAAACAGGTTGGTCCTATGTTGAAGTATGAAACTTACCAGCTGATGTCTAAGTTTATTGAAGTAATTGAAGTTTAATTAAGTAAACTATTATTTCTTAAGATATCCTGTTACTCATACTTTTTCTTTATCAAGAATATTCCTATTACTTATTTCAGTAGATGTCCCTTCAGTGGCAAATTTGTGACATGATTTCCTCTTTCTCGGAATGTTCTCTGTACAATGAAGGTGAATACTGTAGCAATATCTAACTATATTGGCAGTGCCTCTCCTGTCATTGCTGAATGATCCAAAAGGAGAAAACAGGCCTGAGCTGAGACAATTGGATTCTGTCCCTTGGGAACGTAAGACATGGAAAAAAAGAAATTGAAATATACAAGGAGATGAATCATACCATTGATGCTGGTACCATAAAGAGAATTTGCATACATTTCTGTTATGGATATATTCTGATACAGTTCTTGTTCATTCTTTTACCAAGATTTGTTTTATTTTCTTTTACTTTTTAAAAAATATCAGTTTTATTCTTTTTAATTCCCATTTTCTGTGTAACCTTATTTAAATTGAATTTCTCTCGTTTACAATGTGATTTGTTCTGGCTAATGAATTATGAGCAGAACTGACAATGAGAACTTCTGGACTTAGGCAAAGAAAATGCTCCATATTACCCTCCTGTTCTCTGTTTCCAGGCTGCAGCACCCTGGAAGCCATTGTTGATAAGGGAGAGCCATCTTATCTCCGAGTCATCACATGGGAGGGAGCTGCGGTTAAGAAGTATTGAAAACACCGCTGACTTGGTATATGTGAGAAATAAACCTCCAATGTATTAAATTATTAGGAATTATTAGTTTGTTACTGCATCATAACCCACTATATCATGACTAATAAAACCACTTTCAATACTTAAAACAGTATATTTCTCCTGCCTGTCTGTTGTTGTGTATTTCATAATCTTTACAAAGATTGTGTTTTTGACCAAATTTCAGCCAGGATCCTCTGAATCCTCTTCTCAAATAGGCTGTAACCTTGACATGTAAAGATCTGAACAAAATACAAACATTGTTTCTAACACCTAAAGGCTACATCCCTGGAATAACCCTCAGCCCCCTTAAAGTGCCTACCTGAGAAAACTCCGTGCTACCAAAGGACTTGAGTGTTTGTCAGTCAACACCTAAAGACAGGGCACCTGTCTCCCAGCCTGTATGAGAAGGTAGGAGCCTAACTCTGATAACTCTCAGTTAACAGACCTGAAAAGGGGTTTCACAATGACTAACTCCCCACTCCTCCTTCTAATAACTTTTTATTTCCCTGACTCTGGTGAGCCCATGTTCATTACTCTTATTCGCTTGTACTCTTTCTAACATGCCCAGTTACCTCTATGAAAATCAAGTTGAATTCAGTTCATGCTGGACTCTTTGTCACACTACACTAGTATATTACTGATTACAGTCTATCTTTACCACTTTAACTAGTGCTCAGCTTTATCTTTGATACTTTCTCCCTGGAATGTACTTTTCTATTCCCTGTCTCCATCCTCACATCAGTCATCTGACTAACTAGCTATATATTAACTAGAATTGACCGTTGAACTATATGGGGGTTGGGGTGTTGACTGCCACACACTTAAAAATCCATGTATAACTTTAACTTCTCAAATCTTAACTATTAATAACCTACTTTTACCAGAAGCCTTGCCAATAACATATACAGTTGATAAACACATATTATGCATGTTATATATATATTATATACTGTATTATTATAAGAAAGTACAAAAGAGAAAATAAAATGCTATTAAGAAAATCATAAGGAAGAGGAAACATATTTACCCTTTATTGGGTGGAAGTGAATTATCATAAAGGTCCTCAACCTCATCATATCATCTTCATATTGAGTAGGTTGAGGAGGTGGAGGAAGGGCAGGGGTTGGTCTTTCTTTCTCAGGGGTGGCAGAGGTGAAATAAAATTTCCTGATAAGTGGACTTGCACAGTTAAATCCTGTGTTGTTCAAGAGTCAACTGTTTATCTAAGGTCATGACTTTGAAGCTAGTCTTTGATAAAGCTCTGCCTGTCTCCCCACTCACCCAGGATGGGCTAGGTGACTTCTTGTATTTCCACTAAAGTGAATATTTGTCCCAATTACTATTGTTTGAATATATGTGTCCCTCCAAAATTCATATATTGCATCTTATACCCTAAGTTAATGGCATTAAGAGGCACCTTTTGGAAAGTGATTAAGTCATTAGGTTTCCACCATTATGAATTGGATTTATGCCCTTATAAATGAGGCTTCCAGAGAACTGCTTCACCCTTCCGTTTCTTCTGCCACATGAGGGCACAACATTTGTCCCTACTTTGTGTGTCTTTTTTTGCCATTGGAGGAGGACAAGAAGACATCATCACCAGACACCAATTTTTCTGATGTAACTCCAGCCTCCAGAATTGTGAGAAATAAATTTCTATTATTTACAAATTACCAAGCCTAAGGTATTATCTGCAGCAGCAAATGGACTAAGGCACTTTTTGTTTCACTAATTTCATAACATTGCAATTTTCCCATTTCTTGACTACTTCCACTACCAGACAGTAAACTCGATGTCACAAAGGATTTATTACTCTGAGAAACTAGCATAGAGCTTGGTGATTACTGAATAGCTCTTAAACAAGCATAGGTTTGCAGCTAGTCATAAATAAAATAATGATTAAAACACTAAGAGCATAAAAATAAATATTTGCTGAATGAATAAATATATAATGACTATAAATTAGTACCACAATAGGCTATAAACCTCTTCTAACATTTACCAAAATTCCATTATTAGATGGAAATAAAATCATCTAATTGAACCAAAGATACTTTCAGATATACCTGTGAGAGCCCTTAAAATTTAAACGTGTAGTAAAATTTTGCTGAAAATAATGTTAAATAGCAAAGCATGCTGCTGTATTGGGGATGGGAATATTTTTAGGTAGTTTTATTCAGAAAAGAAGAATCATGTTATATTTGCCCCAAGAAGAAGGTGCTTTTTTACTTATTTATTTCTTATTTTTTATTTTTTTGAGACGGAGTCTCACTTTGTTGCCTAGGCTGGAGTGCAATGGCACGATCTTGGCTCACTGCAACCTCTGCCTCCCAGGTTCAAGTGATTCTCCTGCCTCAGCCTCCTTAGTAGCTGGGATTATAGATGCTCGCCACCACATCCGGCTAATTTTTATATTTTTAGTAGAGACGGGGTTTCGCCATATTGACCAGGGTAGTCTCCAGTTGCTCATCTCAAGTGATCCGCCCGTCTCGGCCTTCCAAAGTGCTGGGATTACAGGAGTGAGCCACTGCGCGTGGCCAGAAGGTGCTTTTAACTCAGAGTTAATTAAGAAATTACTCTTCTTGGCTGGGCACAGCGGCTCACGCCTGTAATCCCAGCACTTTGGAGGCCGAGGCAGGCGGATCGCGAGGTAAGGAGATCGAGACCATCCTGGCTAACACGGTGAAACCCCGTCTCTACTAAAATACAAAAAAAAAAAAAAAAAAAAAAAATCCGGGCGTGGTGGCGGGCACCTGTAGTCCCAGCTACTCAGGGGGCGGAGGCAGGAGAATGACTTGAATCCGGGAGGGGGAACTTGAAGTGAGGCGGAACTTGAAGTGAGCGGAGATCGCGCCACTGCACTCCAGCCTGTCCAGCCTGGGTAACAGCGAGACGCCGTCTCAAAAAATAAAAAATAAAAATAAAAAGTAAAGAAATGACTCTTCTTACATCACTTCAGAATGTTGGTCCTCCGTACTTAACAATTATTATGTAACTACTGTGTTCCAGGCACTGTTTGATTCTAGATTTGGTGGGGAACAGAGAGAAAAACATATAGATTTAGGTAAATGATACGGTTAGACTCTGTGCCCTTACCCAAATCTCATTTTGAATTATACTCCCATAATTCCCACGTGTTGTGGGAGGGACCCAGGGGAGACAATTTGAATCACGGGGGCTGTTTCCCCCCTACTGTTCTCATGGTAGTGAATAAGTCTCACGAGATCTGTGGTTTTATCAGGGGTTTTCGCTTTTGCATCGTCCTCATTTTCTCTTATTGCTGCCATATAAGAAGTGCCTTTTGCCTCCTACCATGATTCTGAGGCCTCCCTAGCTATGTGGACTAAGTCCTATTAAACCTCTTTTTTTCCCCAAGTCTCGAGTATGTCTTTATCAGCAGCGTGAAAACGGACTAACACAGTAAAGCGAGAGGTTCATTGATTAATTATCACTAAGCAAAGAAAAAGAAGCCTTTCTTACCGAGTTAAGGGCAGGGAGCCAGTATTTTGCAGCATACTGAATGGAGTATCCACTTCAAAAGATAAGTAATAATAATAAGGCTTATATAAAAAGAAAAAGCAATTAGAGAAGAAAGTACAAGAATGTTTTACTACACTGTAAGGTCCCTAATATTACAGAGTGGGTTCAAGAAAAATGTACAGCATGCATGTTCAAGATGTAAAGATTAGCACTATTTGGGAGAGAAAAACAGGGATTGGAATGAAACATTCCCCTTGCAAAGAGTTTTCATTATTGGAAAGAAGTTAAGTTTAAATATTTTCAATTTTAAACACATTCATTCACATGTGCAAGAGTTTCCAGGTATGCTTAAACTAATGGTCTGTGTATACGGAAGTGCGCATAGTTCTCATTATATAGTATGTACTACCTTTTAAAAATTATTTTGTAAATAAAATTATAATGCCCTTGATAGAGCTTGGTAGATAAAACCAAGTTTATTTCTGCTTGGATATACTATGATATTTGAAATAAACATAAAACCACACACACACACACACAGACTCACATACACATACATATATAACAGTATATAAGGTATATATGTAATATATTACTAAAATATATAAGCTACTATATAAGTATATAAGTAGATATTAAAGTATTTTAATGATTAGTAAGGATATTTTCATTTAGTGAGGAATATAGTATAGAACTGTAGAATTCTTGTTGAGTCCTATTTTCATGGTGTATAATGGCTTCTAAAAATGACTTGGAGACTGTTGTCTTTGTCATATAATGACAGACATACTTGTATTGTATTTTCTGCCTCTAAAACAGCCTGGTATTTATCATATGAGCCGATTCTGAGCCATAATTTCACTAACCTGTTCTGCTGCTAGAATGGAATGTCCAATATTTATGTACAGAAAGTTCATGTTTAATTGAAGTAAAGTCATATAAAAGCATTATGATAAATTCTCACATAAAGATTCTTGAAAAAGAAGAAAAAAGATAAATTGTTAAAACATTTTAAAAAATAAGATATTGCATTTAAGACACCAACACACATCTTTGAAGACTCTCCAACAAGCGATTTAGGTCCTTTAGCAAGAGTTTATTGCCATATCATTTCTTGAACTTAAAACATACATTTCTAAGTAAATTCATGCACCTTTCTTATTCACACGTGAACTGTTCTACTATATATTCTAAGGTACCCTGTACATTTTAAAGTTCTGTAAGAGGGAAATCTGTACTTAACCAGTTTAAATATACTATTTTATATTATCCGTAGTCATCGCTGCCAACAGGTTATTAGCTCTGTGAATGCAAGTGTGAGAAATTACGGTGGTTCACTTTTATGACTTAAATAATTAACAATGAAGAATAATCCCCACCCAATTTCTTATTTAAATTTTTATGAAAACAAACTTTAAGAGAAAGTCTTGAATACGTTCTTGGGAGGTGACACCAGGAGGAACAAGTGAGGCAATGGGAAACATGAAAGAGGGAAGGGGAAAAGCCAATAATATGTGCATTAATGATTGGATTGTTCTGTCTTATACTGCCTCAGAATTGTCCCACCAGAATACGGTGAATCTGGGTTATCCACATCTTGTCCTTCAGGAGCTGAGGATTACTTTGGAGTCATTAATTCCATCTTACATACGTTTTTTTCAAGCAAGCTGCAATATTTTTGGAAAAAGTCCTTAGAGGAGCAGTGGGAAAGTGTAAGCATGAAAGCTACACTGGCTGCAGGCAAACTCAGAGGAAGAAATGAATGTGATCTTCTACATTTTGTACAGATCCTGGGTGTTTCAATAGGTGAATGACATGAAAATATAATGATGCATATCAAATCCAAATCAATACTCTAGCTTTCAAATTGCATTAAAGGCCAATCAAAATTCCTGCAGATATATCTTGAATCACTATTTTCAACCAATATCACATTGATTTGTGATAGTCTTTCTCCATATTATTAAGTACTTCATAAATATTATTTAGTTCAATTAAGTGGTTATGCTTTAGTCCCTAAGTAAACTAGTTCAGGACAGAATATTTAAATGTATTTAATAAAGAAGCACAAGTTATTATGTGCAGACTAATCAGTAAAAGTTGTGATTAACATTGAAGAACCCCCATATCAGTTTGCTCTTGACAAGATTTTGTTTACCCTGTGTTAGTGCAAAATAAATTGGCTTTTCAAAAAGTAATGTAGTTTAGCAGAAAACACTCAACAGGTACTCAAGAATCAGATTTATCTTCCAGATTCTAAACTAGATGCACAGTTTATAAATCACAAATGGCTGTGATGATGGGGTTGGGAGCAAGTGGGATTATTTTTCCTCCCCATGAAATGAAAAAAAAAATGCTGAATTAGAAAATCTTAGGTTTGTTTCCAACTCTCTTATCCCATGTTTATGAATGAATGTTCGCAAAGTAATACATTCCTCTGTTTCTGCAAATAAGTAGATATCTTCTTCCTTTCTTACCTTAGAGTATCATTGTGAACTTTAACGAGAAGGTCTGGATCTGAAGCAAATTTCCAGTGGTACAACAAACTGTGCATGGTAGATATTGTTGAAGTACATAAAAGAAGATACCTAAACAATTATATTGCTTCTTTATGACTTCTTTTTGTTAAAATAATAATTTAAAATACACTTTATTTCTGATTTATTTTTCCTTGACTAAATTAGAGTTAGAAGTAAGTAGTTTACTGGTTAAGATTCCAAAAGAATCCCACTATGTTACACAGACAAAAGCATATACATATTTGGTTTTTTTAGAAAGATAGAAAGTGAAATTTGATTAACAATAAAACAATAACTTTTAGCATCATTTCAGTAAATCAGTACTTAGTTTTGTTGTTGATTACATAAAAAAGATTCACACAGTAGGATATAATTTTAAAAGTGTTAAAATTTGCATTCATTAGAGTTGCAGTGGCTAATCAAGAAATTTCCAATTAAACACCACTTCAGCTGCATTTTCATCAACTATGAGAACTGTCTACATAGTTAATGATAAAATTTCAGACTGCACCAAACTATTCTTGATCTGCTGTGGTCTGAATATTTCTATCTTATAATTTTGTTATCTCTCTTTGAGGGTAGGATCTGTGTCTTTTATATTTTTGATTACTTGTTATATCTTCACATATAAATAAGAAATGGCAGAAAATACATATATTTTGTTTCAAAGAAATTTATGATATAAATATCCTTATATTTGACAAGCAAATTGTGTTGATTGAAATGACTCTTAAAGGTGTTCTACCCAAATTTTCATTTTCTATTAAGAAACTTGAGACCTAGAATGGTGAAATTTTTCAAGAAAGAAGAAAGGAGAGCTGAACTAGAACCTAGCTCTCCTCAATATCATTCAGTTATCAGTTTATTGCACTGAATTTCTGTTGTAGTCATTAGTCAGTAAATATATTTTGTCTGCATTCTCCTAAGTACCAAAGTAGATACCAATAAATTATGTTAAAGATAAATTACAATGCGTTTGTATAAAGAAGTGGTAATTCTGCCTTATTCTACTCAGTATTAATCTGCTCATGTCTCAACTATTAGCCCCATTTGATTTGGAATTTTTGTTAATGAGCTATCTTAATTTCTTATTCCCACATCTTAAATTGGTACACACTTAAAATTTTTAATGACAAAATTGTGAAGTAGGAAAATATTTTGTTCAACTAGTGCTTTATGAAAAGCTCTGTGTCACCCTTTAGGTGAGACTTCCAGATGGCTAGGAACCTGCAATTCTTCTTTATCCATGGGACAGAGATGTGTAAGCCATTATATTCTATATGAGGAATGTAAGTATTATGAACATGGTCATGGACTCCACAATATGACTGCCTCATCCTAGCCTTGACTCTCTCACTTGGTAAATATGGACTTTGCTCAAATTATCTATTCTGTCTGTGCCTCACTTTTCTCTTTGGGCTTCAATTTCCTTATACAGTTACTATAAGCAGTAAGTTGGTTAATTTGTGCAAAGATGATACTATGTACTAAACATTCTTTAGTAGGCAATACATAAAAATAAACTTTTCAAACCTGATCTATGGATTAAGACTGCTTTCCAATTTTTAATTGCAATAATGTGAATACAAAAGTTTGTCAAAAGGTTCAACTTTTAAAAGCTATCTTTAGGCTGGGCGCTGTGGTTCCTGCCTGTAATCCCAGCACTGTGGGAGGCCAAAGTGGGCGGATCACTAGGTCAGGAGATCGAGACCATCCTGGCTAACACGGTAAAACTCTGTCTCTACTTAAAATACATAAAAAAGTTGGGTGTGGTGGCAGGTGCCTGTAGTCTCAGCTATTTGGGAGGCTAAGGCAGGAGAATGGCGTGAACCTGGGAGGCCAAGCTTGCAGTGAGCCAAGATGGTGCTACTCCATTCCAGCCTGGGCAACATAGCAAGATGCTGTCTCAGGAAAAAACAAACAAACAAACAAAAACCCTATATTTAAGTATTCAAGAATTTCCCAAGTATGGTTCCAAAGTATGGTTTCTTCTTGTTGTTGAGTATAGTGGTTTTCATTATTGTGTGTGTTTGTTGTTCAGTGAATTTGTTGGGCTAATTCTATAGTATCTATATTGTTTTTCATGTGCAACCACTGATGTCTTTGCTTAATTAGCCTAGTAATCATTAAATTACTGGACAAAAATAGGCACCAAGTATGGTGCCTATTAAAACTAGTACCTTAGTAGCATCTGGAGGGGGAAGATGGATTTAGAGCTCTCCAGGACCCCCATTATTAGAGAATTATCATTTTCTAGCTTTGCAGCTTGTTGAAGAGCTCTATTCTTAGAACTTGTTATTATTTTATCTAACTTTGAGTTAACTTTTTTCAAATAGCCTTATTCTCAGGGAATTTGTCAAAACCAAGAAACAAGAATTATTTAATATGAAAACTCTGTGACAGTGTTACCAGTTAATTGAAGAAGACATTGGCCAGAAAAAAAAGTTTGGAAATGGCTGCACCTGGGAAATTTTTATAGACTCAACAAATTCCTGGGAACATAAAAAGCCATGAACATTTGAAGTGTTGTGTAGAAACCAGGAAAAGACCTGAGCAGACCTTAATTTCTCAATTCTGATTGACCTTAAGGTAATGCTCAAGTGGGAAATAGAGGCTAAAACAGGGTGATAAACTGCCTTTCAGAGCACAGAGACTTGTCTCAACATACACTCATAATCACTCAGCTGGCTAAAATACATATTGGCTTAATATAGTTAACAGAAATTTTTGTCCAGTAATTTAATGATTACTAGGCTAATTAAGCAAAGACATCAGTGGTTGCACATGAAAAACAATATAGATATTATAGAATTAGCCCAACAAATTCACTGAACAACAAACACACACAATAATGAAAACCACTATACCCAACCACAAGAAGAAACCCTGTGAGGAAATTTGATTTAAAATGTTATCCGTTAGATTACTAAAATGGCAACTTTTAAAACAACAACAAAAAGTTAAACAAAAAATAGAAAAATTTGTCCTGTACACATGATAGAAAGCAGTTAATAGAATTATCCCCGAGGAAGCCCAAATGTTGAATGAACCAAACAAATAATTTAAAATATCCTTAAAACAGCAATCACACAAAATGATTAAAGTATAACAATGATATCTCACTCAATCGAGAATATGAATACAGGAATAGAATTATAAAAAATAAGCAAACATAAATTCTGGAGGTGAAAAGTTCAGTAATTGAAATGAAAAATTTCCTAGAATGTCTCAATAGAAAAATAACAGAAAAGTTTGAAGTTAGTTGAGGTTGGTTCATGAGGTTTAAGGAAAGAAGCCATCTCCTTAAGATAAAAGTGTAAGATGAAGCAGCAAGTGCCTATCTTGGTGTTGCAGCAAGTTATCCAGATCTACCTAAGCAATTATCTTGTCATCAGTTATACAAAGGTGACTGCACTAAACAATAGATTGTCAATATAGTAATACATGAAGCAGCAATATAGCAGAAAAATATGTCATCTAAGACTTTCATAGCTAGAGAGAGGAAGTCAACATTTGGTTCAAAGTTTAAAACAATAGGCTGGCTGTCTTGTTAAGGGCTAAGCAACTGCTAACTTTAACTTAAAACCAATGCTCATTTACAATTCCAAAAATTATTGAGCTCTTAAAAATTAGCTAAATTTACGATGCCTGTGCTCTATACATGGAACAACAAAGTCAGGGTGACAGCATATCTGTTTACAGCATAGGGTTTACTGAATATTTTAAGCCCATGATTGTGACCTACTGCTCAGAAATAATAATAATAATAATAATAATAATAATAATAATAATAATAACTTATTTTAAAGTATTACTGCTCATTGACAATGCACCTGGTTACCCAAGAGCACTGGTGAAAACGTACAAATTGTTCAGTATTTTCATGCCTTCTAACACAACATCCATCTTGCAGTCAATGGATCAAGGATTTAGACTTTCACGTCTTATTATTTAAGAATAACAGGTTGAAAGAAGGTAGCTGCCATAGATTATAATTCATCTGATTTATAATCAGAGAAAAGATTTATAAGAAAGATTTATAAAAAAGATTTATAATCTGAGAAAAGCACATTGAAAATTATCTGGAAAGAATTTACATTGTAAATGCCGAACGCGGTGGCTCATGCCTGTAATCCCAACACTTTGGGAGGCCAAGGCGGGCGGATCACAAGGTCAGGAGTCTGAGACCAGCCTGGCCAATATGATGAAACCACATCTCTACTAAAAATACAAAAATTAGCCATGCATGGTGGTACGCGCCTGTAGTCCCAGCTACTCGGAATGCTGAAGTAGAAGAATTGCTTGAACTCGGGAGGCAGAGGTTGCAGTGAGCCGAGATTGTGCCACTGCACTCCAGCCTGGGTGACAGAGCAAGACTCAGAAAAAAAATATTTGAGATTCATGCGAGGAGATCAAAATATGAACATTCACATGAGTTTGGAAGAAGCTGATTCCAGTCCACATAAATGACTTTGAAGGGTTCAGGACTTAAGTAGAGGATGTAACTGCAGATATGAAGAAAATAGCAAGATAACTTGATTTTAAAAGTGGAGCCTGAAGGTATTCCTGCACTGCTACAATTTTGTGATAAAACTTGAACAGATGCAGAATTGCTTCTTAGGGATGAGCAAGTGAAGTAGTTTCTTTATTTTATGTAAAACTTAACCAGTACATTCAAGAAGCTTAATAAACTCAAAGTAGTATAAACTCAGAGATCAACACCTAGACACAATCAGAGTCAAGTTGTGGAAATTCAGTAACATAGAGTGAATCATAAAAGACTCAAGAGAAAGTATCAGGGGATGGTTGTAAGATTAGCAGCTAACTTCTTGTCAGAAAACAAGGAGACCAGAATGCTGTGGAATTAGTCCAAGTACTGAAACAAAACAAAACAACTATGAAGCTCTGGTTATATATCTATTATAACTGTCCTTTAAAACTAAAAATAAATTAACGCATGCATTGATAAACAAAAGCTATGAAATCTTGTAAGTTGTAGAATTGGCCTAGAAGAAATATTAAAGGCTTTCCTCAGGCTCAATTGAAAAGACCCTAAACAATAACTCAGTTCACATGGAGAAGTAAATTACATGAGTAAATGTAACTGAACTGTTAATAAAAACGTGTTTTCTTTATAATTTTTTCTACTCTTACCTGATATAAGAGACAATGGCACAAAGCAATAATTATATAACTATTGATGGTCATAAAAATGTATAAAAATTTAGTTTACATGGCAATAACAGAACAAAAGGACCTGGAAGGAATGTAATTGCCATGGAGCAAAATTATCATGTACTATTTGAGATTAGTTGATATTAATCAGAACTATATTGTTTTAACTTAAAATATTATTTGCAATCCCCAGGACAACCACTAAGAAAACAGAGCAAAAGAGAACAATATATCAAATGAAACTATAATGAAATTAATGTGGTATATAAGGAATATCCATTTGACAGAAAATAAGTCAATTATTAAAGAAGAGTGAAATAAAAACACATCAGACACATATAAAACAAATTAGAAAATGACAGACAAAAATCCTACCTTATTAGTATTGCATTAAACATAACAACTGAGACACCAAATCAAAAGTAAAGGATGAGCAGAATGTATCTTAAAAAGTACAAATTTTGTATTGTCTACAAGAGTTTCTCTTTAACATGAACAAATAGATTGAAAAAAGACATTAAAATTTTGAAAATATATGCACCTAACAACAAAAAACCCAAAACATGGAATAGAAACTGACGGAATTGAAGAAAGAAGTAGAAAATTCAACATTCTAAGTAGTTGGATACTTAAATATGTCAGTTTCATAGCAGAAATACTAGGCAAAATATCAGTAAGAAAACAGAACACGTGAACGACACTGTAAACAAACTAGATTTAACAAATATCTACAGAATGTTTCACCCTCAGAAAAATAAAGGAAGGAAGGAAAGACCAAAGGGAAGGGAAGGGAAGGGGGAGGGGAGAGAGGAAGGAAGGAAGGAAGGAAGGAAGGAAGGAAGGAAGGAAGGAAGGAAAGAAGGAAGGCAGGCAAAGAAAGAAAAGAATGCACATTTTTCTCAGGAGCAGATGGAAATTTCTTTGGAATAGAGTATACTGAAATATAAAACAAATATTATTATATCTCAAAGAATTGAATAATATAATTTTTTTTCTGATCATAGTGAAATTAAATTAAAACAGTACAAGACAAAGAAATTTGGGAAATGTGTGAACTTAAGCAAAACCCTCCTAAATAATTAATGGCTAAAAGAATAAATCACAAGGAATATTAGAACATATTTGAGATAAGTAAAACATAATATATTTTTAAAATATGATATATTTAAACTTGTGGTGTGTTGTTATAATAGTGTTTAGAGGAAAATTTCTAACTGAAAATGACAACACTAAAAAAGAGAGATCTCAAATCTTCGACGTAAGCTCTCATTTTAAGAAACTTATTGTAGCACACTATACCAAAACAAGCAAGAGAAAGAAAATAATAAAACCAGAGCTCAAGTAAATAAGAGAGAGAACAGAAAAATAATAACATCAACAAACTCAAATATGGTTCAAAATTTACTAATTTTTACATAGACACACCAAGAAGAAAGAGAAACACCCAAATTACTGAAATCAGAAATAGAAAAGAATATCACTAAGAAACTTACAGAAATAAAAATGAACACAAAAAAATAAAATGAATGATTGTGTGCCTGAAATGTTAAGAAGTATTAAAAAATTGACAAAGTTTTAGAAGACACAAAGAAATTGACAGAAAGTGATATAAAATATATGACTATATCTATGATGAGTGAATTATTAAGCAAAATTACTTCCTATAAAATTATTCCAGGCCCAGATGGCTTTTTTTGGTGAATTCTAATACTTTTAACAACAAAAATGCCAATCATCACATAAACTTTTAGAATATAAAAGAAGTGTGAACTTTAAAAAATTTGTTGTATGAGGCTAGTATAATGTTTCCCTGATACCAAACTTGAGAAGCACATCATGGAAAAAGAAAGATGTATGCCAAGTTTCTTTATGAATATATATGCAAAAATCCTTATCTAAATATGATCAAACTGAATTCACACAATGTAAAATAGATTATACGCTAAGATCAAGTAGAATTTACCTGAGAAAGACAAGCATTATTTAACATTAAAGAACGATTAATGTAATACAAATAAATAAATAAATAAATAAATAAATAAATAAAAACCAGCACGATTATCTCAGTAGATTAAAAAAAAAAAGTATTTTAAAAATTCAGTATGCTTTTATGATAAAAGCATTCAACAAACGAGGAATAAGTGAACACTTGCTCAACCTAATAAAGGCAAAAGTTATTGGCTAGTATACTTTTTGGTGAAATACTCAAAGCTTACCAAAAGATCAGTAACCAAACTTTATGTCAACGTTTTACTGGAGGTTCTATTCAGGGAAATGAGGCATAAAATGAAATAATAGGCATACAAAAAATAGAAAACCATATTTATTTCCAGATGGTATAATACTGTATATGAAAAATCTGAAGGAATCCACTAAAGTACTTACTCTTAAACAAGTTCAGCAAAATTAAAGGGCATAGGATCAATACACAAAAATCTGTTGGAAGATTTTGCATATAAGCTTGAAATTTGCTACTCTCATCCCAACAAGTAAGAGACTGAACAAACTGAAAAATTAACTTCTTTTCGGATCCATAAGAGATGGACACAAAAAAGGCAAACTGCTGTCCCCATGATTGAAGAAAAAGATAGGCAAACAAATGGAGTCATGGCCAACCAGAGTAGAGAATCACAAGCAGAAACAACCACAGGAACTAGTGCCAGGGTAGGAAAACCTAAATTGTAGTTAAGAAATTGTTAGACAATCTTTAGATAATCTGAATATTAACAATTTCAAAGGAACCAGTCACAGTGGGGCTACCACAATTTTGTGAGTTCTACCTCCAGGATAACAACCAGGTTCTCACAGGAAATACTGGACAAAAAACCCCGACTGTTTCTGGCAACAGGGATGGGGTTGGAGGAGGTTTCATTTTGAAACATGCTAGGTCATTCTGTTCTTCTTAATAAGACCTAGCGTGAGCCACCGTGCCTGGCCAGCAATAACCTTTTATGTGGGAGAAGAGATACGCAACTTCAGTTCAGCCCCTTATTTGGCAGAGAGGAAATATCCAACTCTAGTCCACACTAACCATTCTGTTGCACCTAAGAAGGAAAACCCAGAAGTACATGTGAAGTTCATCGTCAAGAGGCATAGGCTTACTAAAAGACTAGGACCTAATCACAGTACTCCCCCATTGCACACCTTACCATCACATTGCTAAATATTTATTAGCAGCAGTTCCTTTTACACATTATATTATATTCAGCTATCAGGAAGAAAAAATGCCGGGCATACTACAAGAAAAAAAAAAAAACATACAATTTGAAGAGACAGAGCAAGCATCAGAACCAGACATGGTAGAATTGTTGACATCAGATTGAGAATTTAAAATAGCTGTAATTAATATGCTAAAGGCTCTAGGGATGAAATAGATAGCATGCAAAAACAGGTAGAAAATATAAGTAGAGATATGAAAATCTTAAGAAAGAATCAAACAGAAACGCTAGAGATCAAAAACACTGTAACAGGAATAAAGTATACCTTTGAAGATCATATTAGTAAATAGGACAAAACTAAGAAATGAATCTGCAAAACTGAGGCTATTTTAATAGAAAATTTAGGGTAATTTACACATAATAAGAATACTAGAAGGGGAGTAAAGGAGAACATAGAAGAAATATTTGAAACAATAATGGTTGAGAATATGTCCAAATTAATATCAGCCATCAACAAAGATCCAGGAAACTCAGAAAATGTCAAGCAGGATAAATAAACCAAAACAAAACATACAAACAAATAAAAAAATTTACATCTAGATATGGTATTTTCAAGATTAAAAAAAAAAGATCTAAAAGAAGCCAGAGTGGAAAAATAAAAATAAAAAACACCTTATCTATAACGGAACGAAGATAAGAATTATATATGACTTTTCTTCAGAAACCATGCAAGGAAGAGGAGAATGGAGTGAAAAAACTTAAAAGTATTGAAAGAAAACCCCACTAAGTTGGAATTCTGTATCTTCTGCATTTATTCTTTAAAATGAAAGAAAATAATTTCTCAAACAGAGATCGTGGCAATGTGTTGCCACTAGACCTGCCTTGCAATTAATGCGAGTAGAAGTTATTTTGAGATATGGAAAATAATATAAGTCAGAAACTCTGATCTACATAAAGAAAGGAAGAGCATCAAAGAAGAAACAATGAAACTGAGAACTTTCATTTTTCTTATTTTTAAGCAATCTAACGGATAACAGATCAAAATAATAGCAAAAGTGTATTTGATTATGTATGCATATGTACACATCGTTTATATATGACACATGTTGTTCATATGCTCACATAAGTGAAATAAATGACAGTAATAATAAAAGGGTAGAGAAGGGAGAAATTAAGATGATTGTTATAAAATATTCATACTACCTTTGAAGCAATATAGAGTAACTTAAAGTATACTTGGGTGAGTTTTAAATGTGTATGACAAACTGTAGGGCAACCACTAAAAATAAATTTAAAAAGCAAAACTGATATACTAAAAAAAGGAGAGAAAACAGAATCATATCAAATTATCAGTTAAAAACCATATAATCCAGAGAAAATATAGAAGATAAAATAGGAATCAAAACAAGGGCAACAAATAGAAAACCAATGATATAATGCACCTATTAAAAGACAGAAATTGTCAAAGTGGATCAAAAAATGAGACCGAACTATATGTTTTCTACAAAACCCACTTTAAATATAAATACACTACCTTTTAAAATTTGTTTTTTATTTTATTTTATTTTATTTTACTTTAAGTTTCAGAAGGCAAGTGCAAAATGTGTAGGTTTCTTACATAGGTATACATTTGCCAGAGTGGTTTGCTGCACCTATCTATCTGTAATGTAGGTTTTAAGCCCCACATATATTACTTATTTGTCCTAATTCTCTTCCTCCCCTCACCTCTGAACCCCCATCTGGCCCGAGTGTGTGTTGTTCCCCTCCCTGTGTCTATGTGTTCTCATTGTTCAACTCCCACTTATGACTGAGAATATGCAGTGTTTGATTTTCTGTTTTTGTGTTAGTTTGCTGAGGATGATGACTTCCAGCTTCATCCATGTTGCTGTAAAGGAAACGATCTCATTCTTTTTTGTGTCTGCATAGTATTCCATGGTGTATATGTACCACATTTTCTTTATCCAGTCTATCATTGATGGACATCTGTGTTGGCTCCATGTCATTGCTTTTGTAAATAGTGCTGCAATAAACATACGTGTGCATGTGTCTTTAAAGTAGAATCATATATATTCCTTTGGGTATATACTCAGTAAGGGGACTGCTGGGTCAAATGGTATTTCTGGTTCTAGATCTTTGAGGAATCCTCACATTGTCTTCTGTAATGGTTAAACTAATTTACATTCCCACCAACAGTGTAAAAGTGTTTCTATTTCTCCACAGCCTCACTGGCATCTATTGTTTCTTGCTCCTTTAATAATGCCCATTCCGACTGGTGTGAGATGGCATCTCATTGTTATTTTGATTTGCATTTCTCTAATGATCAGTGATGTTAAAGTTTTCTTTATATGTTTGTTGGATGTGTAAGCATCTTCTTTTAAAAAGTGTCTATTCATATACTTTGCCCACTTTTTCATAGGGTTGTTTTTTTCTTGTAAATTTGTTTAAGTTCCTTGTAGATTCTGGATATTAGATGTCAGATGGGTAGATATAAATAAATTTTCTCCCAATCTGGAGGTTTCCTGTTCACTCTGATGATAGTTTATTTTGCTGTGCAGAAGTTCTTTAGTTTAATTAGATCCCATTTATCTATTTTGGCTTTTGTTGCAATTGCTTTTGGTGTTTTAGTCATGAAGTTTTTGCCCATGCCCATGTCCTGAATTGTATCGCCTAGGTTTTCTTCTAAGGTTTTTATGGTTTTGGGTTTTACATTTAAGTATTTAATCTATCTTGAGCTAATTTTTGTATAAGGTGTAAGGAAGCGGTCCAGTTGCAGTTTTCTGCATATGGCTAGCTGGTTTTCCCACCACCATTTATTCAATAGGAAATCCTTTTCCATTGTTTCTGTTAAGTTTGTCAAATGTTAGATTGTTGTAGATGTGTGGTGTTAATAAAGGCACTATTCCTAATGGCAAAAACCACAATTTCTTTTGGACCAACCTAATATATTAAAAGAAAAGGGATAGAAAATTTTACCATAATAACAATAATAAAAAATAAAGAGTAGCTATATTAATTTTAGACAAAGCAGGCATCAAATCAAGGAAAGTTATTGTGGTTAAAATGATATTATATTTTAATAAAGAAGTCAATTATTTAGAAAGACTTAACAATCCTTAATATGAATAAACCTAACAAAAGAATACCAAATTATGAGATGCAAAATCTCTTAGAAACATAGGAAGAAATGTATGAATCCATTACTGTAGTTGGAAACTTTAACAGCCTATCAAAAATAGTTCCAGTACGCAGAGTATTATTAAGGATATACAACACCATCAATCGTTTATTATATTTGACAACTATAAACGATTTCATCTAACAACAGCAGAATACACTTTTAAACTCAAGTAGAAGATTCATCCAAGAAAGACTGTATTCTGTGCCATAAAACACACTTTAACAAATTTAAAAGCATAGAAATCACACAAACTCTTCTATCAGATCACAGTGGAATTAAACTAGAAGTCAATAACAGAAGGAAAACTGTAAAATTCCATAATAAATGGTGATTAAAGAACATACTTCAAAATAATACATGAGTCAAAAAAAAATCTCAAGGTAAATTTGGAAAAAAATTTGTATCTAAATAAAATAAAACGTAACTTATCAAAATTTGTCGGATGCACAAAACATAACTCATAGGAAACTTTATATCACTGGATGTATATATTAGAAAAGACTAAAGATATAAAATAAATAACTTAAATTTCCACCATAGAAAGCTAGAAAAAAGAAAAACAAGATCAATCCAAAGAAAGAAAAAAATAAATTTTAAAAAATTAAAGAAGAAATTAATAAAATTCAAAACAGGAGATAGAAGTTAACAAAATTCAAACCTGTTTTTTTTAAAGATCAACAAAATTGATAAACCTCTAGCCAGGCTACCAAAAAACAAACAAACAAAAACAAAAGAGAGAGAAAAATTTGGAGGTAAGAAGATGCACAAATTACAAATATCAGAAATTAAAGAGAGAATATCACTATGATCCCATGTTCAGGTCCATTTAATGGATAGAAAAGATGCACTATGAACATCTCTATAGCCACAAAGTTGATAACCTAGATAAAATGAACTGATTGCTTGCAAGACACAATCAGTCAAAACTCACGTAATAAGAAATAGACAATGTGAATATGCCTTTACCTATCCAAGAACTATGATACACAAAAAAGAAAGCATCAGGCCCAGAGCTATTAACTGGTGAATTGTACCACACATTTAAAGAACAAAGTACGCTAATTCTCTAAAATATTTTTTAGAAGATGGAAGCAGAGAGAATAATGTCTAACTCATTATGAGGCCAACAATATTATAACACCAAAGCCGGAAAGAGATCTTATAAGAAAAGAAAACTACAGACCCATATCTCTCATTTAAATAGATGCAAGAATCCTCAACAAAATGCTAGCAAACCAAATCCAACAATGCATAAAAAGAATTACATACTGAAACCAAGAAAAATTTATTTTATATACACAAATGTCATTCAACATTTGAATATCAGCTAATGCAATTTACCATATCAACAGGTTGAAAAAAAAATCACATAGTCACATTGAGATGCACAAACAAAACAAAACAAGCAAAAAATCCCACACATTTTACATGATCTCAAATGTATACATGATAAAAAAAACAAAACAAAAATCAACTAAAAAACAAAATCTCTGAGCAAACCAGGAATGAGAAATAGCGAATATTCCTCAACTTGGTAAAATAATATCTAACTACAAAAAAAAAAATGCAACTAATATTGTACTTAATGAAGAAGAACTAGAAGCTTTTTCACTAAAATCGGAAACAGGGCAAAATGTCCCCTTTCCATACGTTTTAAACGTTGTACTAGGAGTTCTATCTAATGCAATAAGACAAGAAAAATAATTAAAATTTGTAGATTGGAAAAAAAGAAATAAAACTCTTTGTATGTAGGGACATGGTAGTCTGTGTAGAAAATATGAAAGAAACAACAACAAGAAAAAGATCTCCTGGAACTAGCAAGCAATTATAGCTGAATACAAGGTTGCAGAATACAAGGCAAATATATTAAAGTCAAGTGTTTTCCTATGTATTACCAATAAACAAGTGAAATTTGACATTGAAAATACAATGCTATTTAAATTTTCATCTCAAAAACAAAATACATATACATTCAACAAAATATGTGCAAGATCCATATTAGGAAAATTATATAAATGAGATAAAAACTTAAAGAACTAAACAAATGGAGAGATATCCTATTTTTATTGATAGGAAAATTTGATATTGCCAAGATATGTTCTTCTACAACTGATCTATGGGTTTAATGCAATTGCAATCAAAATCCCAAGTTACACTGTCAACATCAACAAAATGATTCTTATGTTTACAGAGAGAGGCAAAAGTTCCAGAAAAGCCAACATAATATTGAAGGAGAAAAACAAAACTGGAGGACTGACATTGCCCAACTTTAAGAATCACTATAAAGCTAGAGTAATCAAGACATCTGGCTGAAAGAAATACAAAACGATCAATGGAACAGAATGGAGAGCCCAGAAATAGATCCAATGATATAGTCAACTAATCCTTTTATAAAGGAGCAAAGGCAATACAATGAAGTAAATGGTCTTTTTTTTTTCCAAATTTTCTGGAACAACTGTGCATTCCCATGAAAAAGAAGCTGGAAACAGACCTACACCCTTCAAAAAATAAGCTCAAAATGGATTATAGATCTAAATATACAACACAAAACTATAAAACTTCTAGAAGATAACAGGACAATGTAGACGAGCTAGATTGGATATGACAATGACTTTTTACTACCACATCAAAGACACTACGTATGAAAAAAAAACTGACAATCTGGATGTCATTAATATTAAAGCCTTCTTCCTATAAAAGACAATGCTATGGGAATAAAAAGCAAGGTACAGACAATGGGGAAATATTTGCAAAAGATATTTCTAATAAAAGACTATTATCTAAAATACATAACTCTTAAAACTTAACAATAAGAAAACAACCTAATTAAGAAATTATTAGTTGCCAGGGGTTGGGGAAAAGAAATGATATATAGGCAGAGTACAGAGGATTTTTTTTTTTTTTTTTTTTTTTTT